>NC_036863.1:36795521-36978710 GCF_002910315.2 Salvelinus sp. IW2-2015 | reverse complement strand
AAAAAGCGGTCACTCGCTCTGAGACTTGGAGTGGTTGTCCCCTTGCTCTGCAAGGGCTGCGGCTTTTGTGGAGCGATGGTAAAACTGCTTCGAGGGTGGCTGTTGTCGATGTGTTCCTGTTCGAGCCCAGGCAGGGGCGAGGAGAGGACGGAAGCTATACTGTTACACTGGCAATACTATAGCGCCTATAAGAACACCAATAGTCAAAGAATATGAAATACAAATCGTATAGAGAGAAATTTGTCCTATAATCCTATAACTACAACCTAAAACTTCTTACCTGGGAATATTGAAGAACTCCTGTTAAAAGGAACCACCAGCTTTCATATGTTCTCATGTTCTGAGCAAGGAACTTAAACGTTAGCTTTTTACATGCACATATTGCACTTTTACTTTCTTCTCCAAAGCTGAACCTTCAGTGTTATGTCATAATTACGTAAAATTCTGGCAAATTAGGCAGCCCAAACTGTTGCATATACACTGACTCTGCGTGCAATGAACGCAAGAGAAGTGACACAATTTCACCTGGTTAATATTGCCTGCTAATCTGGATTTCTTTTAGCAAAATATGCAGGTTTAAAAATATATACTTCTGTGTATTGATTTTAAGAAAGGCATTGATGTTTATGGTTAGGTACAGTCATGCAACGATTGTGCTTTATTCGCAAATGCGCTTTTGTTAAATCATCCCCGTTTGGCGAAGTTGGCTGTCTTTGTTAGGAAGAAATAGTCTTCACAGAGTTCGCAACTAGCCAGGTTAGCAGGCAATATTAACTAAATATGCAGGTTTAAAAATATATACTTGCGTATTGATTTTAAGAAACGCATTGACGTTTATGGTTAGGTACACATTGGAGCAAGACAGTCCTTTTTTCGCGAATACGCACCGCATCGATTATATGCAACACAGGACACGCTAGATAAACTAGTAATATCATCAACCATGTGTAGTTAACTAGTGATTATGATTGATTGTTTTTTATAAGATAAGTTTAATGCTAGCTAGCAACTTACCTTGGCTTCTTACTGCATTCGCGTAACAGGCAGTCTCCTCATGGAGTGCAATGTAATCAGGTGGTTAGAGCGTTGGACTAGTTAACTGTAAGGTTGCAAGATTGAATCCCCGAGCTGACAAGGTAAAAATCTGTCATTCTGCCCCTGAACAAGGCAGTTAACCCACYGTTCCTARGTGGGAAAATTGAAAATAAGAATGTGTTCTTAACTGACTTGCCTAGTTAAATAAAGGATAAAGGTGTAAAAAAAAGTGTTTTGTTATTGTTATGAAAACTTGAAAATGGCCATTTTGATTTTTAATCKGMCATTTTGATTAATCGGTCGACCTCTATGGCCTACCATCAAAAACAATGGAGAAAATGCAGCCCATAGCATTTTAACATGGAAATAGCTATCATTCAGCCTACAGAAGCAGCCAATGTGTGGTGTTCAATGTARGCCTACAACATTCCATGACACTTTGAAAAAAACATGCAAGGCTTGACATGAACCTGTTTATCCACTTGTCCTTCAGACAAGGAGGTGACTGAAAAGGTTTTGTTTGATGCAAGAAACCATTTTTCAAAATAAACTGCATTATTATTCCCATACCATTGTTACAGAGAATAAGACAAATTATGCTACCCTTTGCCTATTGGCTACTTAGCTTATTCAAGCCTGTCTCAAAATACAACACTGCCCCTTTAAAACCAAAAAAAGCTTGACTTGCTTTTCTAAGAAGTCTAGAAATGTATACGTTAGTGCTCTTGTAGGAAGCAATCACTCCCCTATTGCTGACTAAAAAGGATCTATAACTGGGCTAATAACTCACTTACTAGCAACGAATATGAACAAATGTACAAGCGTGGCTACATGCAGCTCTCTCTTTGATCTCAAAACAAGTGCATCTACTCACGATCGCTCATGCTGTAAATACAGTCCAGTTCAAAGTAAAACGGCACAGATCCATATATGGCAATGGTCTATTTGCATATAGGCAATACAATCCTACTCTGATGCATTTTGTCTACAACAAAATCTCTTGCATAGTTTGTTTTGTTTCAGTATGCTGCATTGAAAGTGACTAATATGGCATTGATTCGATCAGAAGAGCCACAGTAAAGAGAAACGTTGATACTGTTAACAGGGAAAACTCTAGAAAGCTGAGTGAAGTTCAACCTCGTGCTCCTCTCCGTGGGCTGATATTTCTTATGCACGACAGTCTTGGGGCTACTGCAAGCCCGCGGGTGCAGCTTAGAGGAAACATTGGTTGCTACCCTAGGGCCATGACCTGTTCATAAAGGATATTTAGAACTTTTATAAATCAAAAACATTTAAAAATATATATATATTGTGATATGATATTTTGGCCATATCACCCAGCCCTACACCAAATACAAAAGCCAGCCATATATCATGAGTTAGATGAWKAATAATATGAAGTTACTATTGATAAAACCATCAAAGATAAAGAAATCGAGCTAGCTAACTAGCAGATTTAAAGGAGCTGGGGAGAACTATGTCTTAACCAATATGTGTCTGGTAAATAAGGAGTAAGTGCAAACAAGCTAGATAAATGGTCAAACACTTTGTAGCCTGTGAAAAGGTGTTTTCATATACAGCCGTCAACAGAGTGACTGATTGCAGAGATATGACTGTTGGGGATGGCATTTAATCAGATGTGTAAAAATGTAAAAKATTAGACTGCACCGACTTGCTAACGTTAGCTAGGGTTAGAGGCAATGTTCCCTTCCCTCGAAGGGACTGCCGCGCAGAAGAAATAGCAGCCTGTGCAGAGAAGCACGTGGAGTAGGATTCTAATGCATTGATAGGCCCATACTTGTCACATAACGGTGCGCCATAACCAATCTGAGCTGCAGTATCCCTACATGCAAATAGACCATTGCCAAATATGGATCTGTGCCGTTTACTTCGAACTGGACTGCGTTTACAGCATGTCGCGAGTAGACGTACTCGTTTTGAGCTCAAAGCAAGAGCTGCATGTAGCCACGTGTGTACATTTGATCATATTTGTTGCTAGTAAGTGAGTTATTAGCCCAGTTATAGCTAATTTCTAGTCAGCAATGGGGGAGTGGTTGCTTCCTACAAGAGCACAAAACGTGTACATTTCTTGCCATCTTTGAAAAGCAAAGAGCTTTTTTTCTGTCTTAAAGGGGAAGTGTTGTATTGGAGACATGCTTGAATAAGCTAAGTAGCCAATAGGCAGACGGTAGCATAGTTTGTCTGATTCTCTGTGATAATGGTATGTGAATAATAATTATTGTATTTTGTAAAGTGGTTTCTTGAGTCAAACAACATTTTCAGTCACCACCTTGTCTGAAGGACAAGTGGATAAACAGCTTAATGTCAATCCCGACATGTTTTTTTCTCCAAAAGTCTCATGGAATGTAGGCCTACATTTAACACCACACATTGGTTGCTACTGTAGGCTGAATGATAGAACAGCTATGTAAAAATGTTATGGGATGCTTTTTCCCCGATTGTTTTTTTATGGAAGGCAACTCTGATAGGCTACATTTTGATCAAATAGCCACAGTAGCCTACTTGGTCACTGTTATAACTAACTTAAAGCGGGTGCAACCTTGAGTGTTCACAGTAAACGTCCACTAGAAGTTGCAGAGAACTTTCACAACATTCCAGTTTGCACCCAGCAGACCTGAAATTTGCATTTTTTGAAGGAACATCGGTTAGRGGTTATGGTTAGAGTTAGGGGAAGGGTTAGCTAACATGCTAAGTAGTTGCAAAGTAGCAAAATTGCTAAAGTTGTCAGTTATGAGATTCGAACACGCAACCATTGGGTTGCTAGATGTTTGCATTATACACCCACCCATCCACCCTCCTTTCGWTTTTCACTTTAAGTAACCATACCAAACATAAAATATCATACTAATTTGGGTGTCTTGGATTTACATTTACTATTTTACGTCTAGTCTATGAGACAAGGATGTTTACGTTTAGAGACTTGGGCTCCAGTGCCCAATAAACCGACTTTCTTTATGACTGCAGTATCGTTCTAACATGCCCTTTTTCTGATCAATGATCTGAAACTGGTAACATTGCATATTACATGATTCAACATGATCCTTTCAGTTAATTTGAGTGGGATTAAATCAGACAATTACAGTGCAGTGCACCCCTTTGGGAAGAGGGATACTCATGCATGACATTAYAACAGATGAGCCCTACCTCCTCAACATCCTCTGTGTTGGGTGCTCTCCAAATGTTGTTGGCTGTGGTTCAATATACACACACACACACCTTATAGTCAGACTGAGGCTGACTGAACAAACCGCTAGTCATGATATCCTCAAATAATTTCTCAATTTCTATTACTTTTCTTCACCATGTGTCTCTAGTTTTGTCCCCTCTTTGCCATCAAGACTCCCTTAAAGTTTAGGCTACATCAATATAACTCAAGAAATAGGGAGTGAGGTTAGTGAATCGGTTTACCATGTCAGATTGTGCTTGAAGTTTTCATYGGTTAAGGAATATTTAATCCTAGTAAGGCATTCCTTTGATTTGACAATTTCCTCCATCATTAATGCTGATTACGCAAGTAAAACACAGGGTTGTTGTAATTAAACTACATAATGTATTGTCATATCCACATGAAAGATATTCATAAATCTACATACAATTAGCTAGTTAAAATTCAAGTGGGTGAGTGTTCTCCAGTCCAGATTGTGAGCTATGTATGCAAAACCTAGAAGTTGAGTGAAAACATGGTAGAACATTTCTACTTAATGTTAGACATGATGGAAAGGCTAAACTGTTTTACAGAGAGGCAGATAAAATGCTTATTTAGTGGATCATGTGCTTTGACAGACACAATGGGCATAATCTTTGTACACAGCATCGGTCTCTACACAGAAATTCACAATGCACATTCAACACTAAAAAAGTAGTGCTGGTAGGCCAATCTTAAATTCAACGTCTGCTAAATGACTTAAATGTCAAATGTAAGTTACAATTTAAACTTGAGAGATATCTTACCTGCACCATGGTCATAACATGACAAGGATTCAGTAGGTATATCACTGTCTTGGTGGCGAATTTGAATCCGACCTCTACTCCAAACGTCATACACAGAGCAACCAGCAACAGGTTCTTGCCGAAACTGTCTTGTTTCGTCCTTGGCCCATCTTTCGCAATCTCTTTGAGTTCTTTACAAATGTTGATTTTTCTCAGCGCGACGACAACTTCCACGATGGAAATCAGAACCATGACAAAACTCTCGCTGATACGTTGTTGCGGTGCAAGAAAGGCGGCACATTCTGGGCCCCCGTTGCCTTCAAACTTTGGGTCCACGCCGCCATACAACCAGTCTAAAAGACTGTAAATGTTATATCTAGACATATTCCTCTTCTCGTGTTGGAAAAGGTAGGAACAAGACGGAATAAAAGACAGTACACTGACTTCTTGTCGAAACATGAACTGCGGTATTTCACCTCGGCAGTGATCGCTATAAAGCTGAGGCAGAAATGTATCCACCAAAGCTGCCACCGCCTCCTATTCTTAACAAGTAGTAATAGTAGCAACAAATCAGCTAGCTTGCGTGGACGGGCACTCGGTGGCCAACAGTGCCAGTGCGAGACCAAATTCCAGAGTGGGGGGTCTCTAGCAAACTATAGCTGCTTCTCATTGACATGGAAACGTGGACATTCAAATGACAGCTGTGATTACAGTAGCTAACAGCATGTCATGGCCATGTCACCAATTTTCAGTGGAAAATAGCTAACTGCAAGTAATTGCTAACGTTAGCTAGCAGGTGGCAGCAGCATCCGTTTGCCAAATAACGTTATATTGGCTAACCGGTAGGAAGAAAATAGTCCAAAATTCTCTAAAACGTCCAGCTGTAGTTCTTCCGTTGCTATATCTCACCAAGATAGGTACTTTTCAGCACCCAGTTGCACGATGTGTCACAAACCAGCAGAACTGCAAATATTTTACATCGATCCAGCACAAGTGTGGAAGTAGCTACTGACTGTTAGCTAGCTACTGTATCTAACTAAATGGTTACATTACAACTATATGTCATTTAACGTGCATCGCAAGATACAGTTCTTGCTGCAACGATATTTTATATTAAATAATGTTATAGCTTTGGTCACGAAACCAGTATAGCTCTTTACATCCAGKTAGTCGTAAACCATTTCAATTTGTCTCTACACTAAAATACTTCCTGGATTGGATAGCTGCATTTAACCCCGCCTTCTTCCCAAGGAACGTTCAGTTAACCCCTTGATGCTACACCCTAATGTGTACACATACTGTTACAGCCGATTTGGACATATTTGTATGAAAGACAGAACATACAGAGCTCCATGTACATTTGTGTAAATATATTAAATATTAATGTATATGATGAAATATTAGGTACGTACCTTTATGATTTATATTTACCTGATTGAGATATATTCGTTTGTTAGTGTAACTTAGTTTTTGCCCCCTCCCCTTGCCCATTCATTGTACAGTGTTAAGTGTGTTAGGAGGCAGGAAGTTGGGCCTTCGGGGGGAGGAGTCCTAGCTAGACGCGGGAGCGTTATAGTTTTTTGACCATACAGACAGGTCATATTATGTATTTTCCATGTCAAGTAATCTATGCTTTAAGTTGATTGGAGAATCATTGTTTTGTTAGATATAAGAATAATAAACATTTTTGTTGCACCATATCCCTGGATCTCATTGAATGTTTGGCCGTTTGGAAACCTTGAGTGTGGACTGTATGCGTACGAAACAACCCCGCTTCAGGCTTGGGCAGTGGCTATGGTAAAGAGGAAAGGAAGCCACTACACATACTGTATGCCTATAAATGTACAATATGCTTTATCTGATGTGTAAAAATATATATAAAAAAAACATTCAATAAGAATAACAACAGTGTTCCAGATTTATGGAACAGTTTCCCCTGTCAGATAAGAGAGAGGCAAACACCATTGAGGTTTTAACATTTTAATTTGAGATAGAATCCAATGTATTAAGCTGTTCAAATAAAGTTTATAATTATTATTTCAGTCGACAATTTAGCTTAGTGGACCTATGTTGGGTGTAGCCAACTGTCTTTCGCAGTATCCTCATGTAACGGATGTGAAATGGCTAGCTAGTTAGCGGTGGTGCGCGCTAATAGCCTTTCAATCGATGACGTCACTTGCTCTGAGACCTTGTCCTTGGCCCAGCGATGGGTGACGGTGGGTGACTGTTGTTGATGTGTGCAGAGGGTCCCTGGTTCGCGCCCGGGTCGGGGCGAGGGACGGACTGAAGTTATCACTGTTACACTCAGCAATCGGCCTATTCGATTATGCTGAGTCATTCCCTTTCACACACAAATGGACTGGGACCCAGTAGAATCTTACTACTACTACCAGTCTCTCAATTCTCCATAATAACATCCAATAGGTCACTCCAATAGGTCACTCCTATTAGATTTGCCAGCTGATACACTATTCAATACAGACAGGGAATTTGAGCATGCTATAATTCTGACAGGTTGAACGTCCTCAATCCAGAGTCACTTTACCTTTACCTCTACCTACATGTACATATTACCTCAATTACCTCGACTAACCGGTGCCCCTGCACATTGACTCTGTACCAGAACCCCCTGTATGTAGCCTCGCTACTGTTATATTATTGTTGCTCCTTCATTATTTTTATTTTTATTTGAGAGCAACTACTATCACCAACAGTTCAACTGAATATACTGACAGTTAATTTGTTAGTCTTCTATATATCTCCCCATCAAATTCAGGAATGTAAATCCTTGCTCTGGTGTGAAAAACTGTAAAAATGCTTTAAAACTTCTTCCAATGTAATTGTCAACCAGTTTCCCTATGTCACTGACTTCTGACAAATCTTTTATTTTCTTTACCAAGGTTAGTGTAACAACAGGATCTGGGACTAACCATGGAGGAACATCCCTTATCACCACAGAAGGGCCAACCTCCAATTCCCTCAAACCACTACCATCAGCAAGCTTTCCAACTGTACAACCAAAACCACTGCCTAGTCTAATAGTATATTCCCTACAGTCATCTAGAACAGTAGCAGTGGGATGATCAACCTCACAGCCTTTCAGCCTAACCCAATAAGCGAATGAAAATKTATTACGCTGTATATCCAAAGGAATCTCACCTACCTCTACTAATAAGGCAACTGCTCGGCATCCGACCGTAAGGCGCTACAGTGGGTAGTGCGTACGGCCCAGTACATCACCGTGGCCAAGCTTCCTGCCATCTAGGATCTCTATACTAGGCGATGTCAGAGGAAGGCCCCCCAAAAATTTCAAAGACTCCAGTCACCTAAGACATAGACTGTTCTTTTTGCTACCGCATGGCAAGCGGTACCGGAGCGCCAAGTCTAGGTCCAAAAGGCTCCTTAACAGCTTCTATCTCCAAACCATACGTCTGCTGTACAATTAATCAAATGGCCACCCAGACTAATTGCATTGACACCCCCCCCCCCCCCCTTGTTTTTACACTGCTGCTACTTGCTGTTTATTATTAATGCATAGTCACACTTACCCCTACCTACATGTACAAATTATATCGACTAACCTGTACCCCCGCACATTGACGCGGTACCCCCTGTATAGAGCCTCGTTATTGTTATGTCGTTTTCTTGTATATAGCCTCGATATTGTTATTTTATTGTGTTACTTTTGACAATTTTTTACTTAAGTTTATTTGTTAAATCTTTCTTGAAATGCACTGTTGGTTAAGGGCTTATAAGTAGTCATTTCACGGTAAGGTCTACACCTGTTGTATTTGGCGCATGTGACAAATACAATTTGATTTGATACAGATGTTGATTTAAATGAACCAATACATATCCTTAAAGCTATATACTCGATTCTGTCCAGCATCTGAAGCCAAGTCTTCGTCGCTGTTCCAAAAACTATMCACCCGTAATCAATTGTCGCCCTGATCAGAGCTCTATAAATATCCATCAACGATTGTCTGTCAGCACCTCATTCATAACCAGAGACCGAGCGCATAAGATTCACCACCTTCTTACACTTTGTTTCAACATTTATGGCATGATCTTTCCATGTATATCGCTCATTGAACCAAAGACCCAAATATTTGTACTTAAAAACCCTCCCCATAGACTGTCCATAATGAAACAACTGTATATTATCAGCAACTTTCTTCTTTGAGAAGAACATACACAAGACTTTGCCACTGACAATTTAAAACCCCAGTCAATCGACCATCTTTCAACATCCTCTATAGCTTGTTGAATAAATTTGGTCACATGAGAGACTTTCCTTCCCCTCTTCCAAATAGCTACATCATCAGCATATAGGGAAGCCCCAATGCCCCTACCTACATTCAAAAATACATTGTTAATCATAATATTGAAGAAAATAGGACTGATAGCCCTGCCTTGAGGAATACCATTGTCAATCCCATAGGCATCAGATAAAATGGATCTCATTTTAACTTGAAAAGCTTCTACACCTGCATTGCTTGCTGTTTGAGGTTTTAGGCTGTGTTTCTGTACAGCACTTTGAGATATCAGTTGATGTAAGAAGGGCTATATAAATAAATTTGATTTGATTTGATTTTGATTTGATTAAATAAGAAGTCCAAAATCCAGTTATATAATCTCCCACCAATACCAAGTCTTTCTATCTTAATCAGTAGGCTTTCTCTCCACATAGTGTCATGTGCCTTTTCAAAGTCAAAAAATACATTAATCATTACTTCTTTCATGACCAGAGTTTTTTCAGCTTCATTGCTCACCTTTACTAATGCATCCAAAGTAGATCTATCTACCTTTACAGAATCCACTTTTACATTGACTCAATAAACCTCTATGTTCCAGGAAATAGGACAATCTGTTAACTATCATCTTTTCCATCAGTTTACACAAGTTAGAGGTCAGTGCTTTTGGTCTGTAACTATCAGCACATGAAGGGTCCTTACCAGGCTTTACAAATGGTAATATTATGGCACGTTTCCAACCAGAAGGTCATTTTTATTTAAAAAATATTTTCTATTGAACCTTTATTTAACTAGGCAAGTCAGTTAAGAACAAATTCTTATTTACAATGCCGGTCTACATCGGCCAAACACGGACGATGCTGGGCCAATTGTGTGCCGCACAATACAACAGGTGTAGAAATTACCGTGAAATGCTTCCTTAACCAACAATGCAGTTCAAGAAATAGAGTTGATAAAATATTTACTAAATAAACTAAAGTAAAAAAAATCTAATCAATCATAAAGTAACAASAAAATGTACATAACAATAACGAGGCTATATACAGGGGGTACCGGTACCGAGTCAATGTGCGGAGGTACAGGTTAGTCATGTTAATTTGTAAAGGGACTATGCATAGATAATAAACAGCAAGTAGCAGCAGTGTAAAAACTAAGGGGGGGGTTTGGACCTAGACTTGGCGCTCCGGTACCGCTTGCCGTGCGGTAGCAGAGAGAACAGTCTATGACTTGGGTGACTGGAGTCTTTGACCATTTTTTGTTCATAGGTCCTGGATGCCGAGTCAGATGCCGAGCAGTTGCCATACCAGGCGGTAATGCAACCGGTCAGGATGCTCTCGATGGTGGAGTTGTAGAACTTTTTGAGGATCTGGGGACCTATGCCAAATCTTTTCAGTCTCCTGTGGGGGAAAAGGTGTTGTTGTGCCCTCTTGACAACTGTCTTGGTGTGTTTGGACCATGATAGATTGTTGGTGATGTGGACACCAATGTACTTGATGTACACATTAACATGAGCATGTAAAATCTCACACTTGCATTGCCTTATATACTTTGTCCATGTAACCCCACTTTGTACCCATGCAAAAGTCTTCCAACAAATCTGCTTTTTCTTTATCAGTTACGGTAATTTTTTAYCCACAAACCCAGGCGAGATTAATCAAACCCCCTCATTATTAGTGTGTGCCCGCCCTCTAGTGGTTTTCATTTTTCTTCACAGCTGAAGTGACCCAGGAAATTTCATAGGAGGACATATCATCTGATATCACTCCATGTCTGCACTCCCCTCCCTGAAGCTTGTGCTTTCCCACCTGCCCATGGAGAGAACCTACAGGAGATGGATAATCCATACAATGGACTTGTAGGGTTCATGCAGCAATGGCAGTGGCATATTTTTTGACAAGAATATAATTTTTTGCTCAGAACTTGTATATAATTTGCACTGAAAGTAAGTAGCTAGGATTAGAGAATACAACCACGATGTAAAGGTAAATGTGCCACCCTGTCTTCACTTAATCTGTGCTTTGGTTTTACCAACAAAAGCCAGATGTTCTAGTCTGATCTAATACTGGCTCCCTCCCAGTGAACATAAAAGACAATGTATATACAGACAGAAAAAAGCCCCACCCACCTTCTGGGGTGGGCGGTAGTGATGAGCAGTTACTTGCTGTACTTTGGGCTTCAAAACACTAAAAAGTTTCCCCTCTATGGATGCTGGTGTCAGTATGATTCACCAAAATGTTTATGCAAATGAAAAACTTCTAATGGAGTGCACAGCGAAAATAATGAAATTCTGATTTCTTGAAAAGATTATGAGATCACAGGCAGCACTAAGAGGTCAACTTCACCCCCACCCATCACACTCTCGCTGTTCTAAAAAGGTTTTTATGTCAACACATACAATCCATACTTGGAAATGTCCAGTAATATTAAAGGCATAAACATTTGTAATAAGTGTCTTTATTTTTTATTTTGTATTATTAAACTTTTMATCTACTTACTACTTTGTAGCTACTTTGCAACTACTTAGCATGTTAGCTAACCCTTTCCCTAACCCCTAACCTTAGCCCTGGGGTTCTGAAACTTTTTGGGTCACGGACCCCTTTTGTGATAGCAAATTCATCAGTGACCCACTCATAATCAGAACACAACGCGAGTGAGATAATAAATTGCATACAAGGAGTTTTACCATGACTTCGTGTGCAAGGCCGGAAGTAACAAATCTCGGTTTCTTGGAAGGAACATTTTAAAGGTTCAGCTCTTRGCATTGGAGAGAAAAAAAACAGTTTAAGCTAATTTCCTGCAATTCTAACTTTGGTAAAAAAGTTAATATTAAGATATCCTTCCCATCAATACTGTCCCAGCATCAACCGTTAGGGCCAGTTCTATGACTGTCTGGCAAATGTGTTACGAGCCTGTCATCTTGTGGTCATCACACAACACCTGTACTGAACTTTCAAGAATAAAGTCATAACAAGTCTGATAATTCTCTGAACTTTTCAGAAAAAGTTGTGATCATAATAACTTTATTTGTTTTTAACAGATCCTTCTGAAAGTCTGTAAAAATGTAAATGTTAATATGAAATGTATTCATGAAATGAAAATGCTCATTTGTGCTGTTTTTTGTTCTTAAAGGAATGTACATAGCCCTGGTCATATGGCCTAATCCTTGTTTATTCTTTTCATGGCCATGATACTGTAGTAGCAAGAGAGAGGACAAAGAACAACACAACTAAAACTTTCACTAACATGATCCATTATCTGTAACAAAGAACATAGTCACTACTGTTGTATTCTGTTCTTATGGGAAAAAAGACAACAGAACATTTGTAAAAAGCACAAAAATCTGAAGTCATAATACACAATCCATAGACAATGTCAAATAAAACACTGTTCTCTCTTATCCTGACACTAAATATTAACCCAGTAAGTATTATGAAGCAATATTATGAAGCAAGTACTAATCCAACTGCTAATGTTTCAAAGAAAATGTGGTTATTAAACTCCCTGCTAATAAAGTTCATAATGACACACAAGTTATGTAAATATTGAGCGTAAGTGCGTCAAAGAGCTACAAGAATTGGCTGTGGGGACATTACCTAAAAGCTGACTAATTCATAATTCCCATCTTGGTGCCGGGAGAGACCCAGGGGAAATATGATYGAGTGTGACATTACTAAACCATGGTCACTGTCCCCTCCACTGTCACACAAACTTTTCAAAGCAACCCAGAGGAACCTGTCCTCTCAGACAACACAAACATAGGGCAACTCGATGTTTAAACGACTCTCTTCTGCAACCGAGGAAGTAACCTTTTTCTTCTTAGATTCTTAGAATTCGGGGTCTACTGAAGCAGGAAGGATGTGGAGCAATAGGCACTGCTGCAGAGAGGCACCAAATGAGAGATTCAGGTGGAGACAGGTCCACACAAACCAGCGGGTAGGTCTATGAAGAAATTGTTTCATCTTGAATGTTCATACAGTTTTAATGGTGAAATAATATTTATAAAATAACAAGCTGCAGGAGAATAAATGTATTGCAGCCTCTTGTATAGTTTAAATCTTTAAAAAACAATGAGTTATTGGCTGTTTCACATATCTAGTGGTTGAAAAGGAACCATCATGAAAGTAGATTTTAGATTCTATATAGTTGGAATAAAATGTAGCTAATTTGTATAAAGATGAAAAGATAAGATTCTGACCCTACATTCATTAAATATGGAAGTAAAGGTTGTTCCATTATCAGTAAAAGTCAGATTTGGTAAATGTGACATGTTAACATTAACCATCCAATAAACATAGACATCACCCATCCTTAATGAACAGGACATCACCCATCCTTAATGAACAGGACATTTCCTTGTGAGAAATGAATGTGTGAATGAATGTTGTAAAGGTAGTGTGGACACTCTTTGGAAGTAAATATGTCAACTCTGTGAATGATAACTGGGGCATGGCGTTCCCTTCTCCGTCCTACAAACATATAGACACTTTCACTTTCAAACAGCATGTAAAACACAACATGTGAGATTGGGCTTCTGACAAACCTTGCTGCAATGATATGTACTGTAACTCAAAGTTAATGGAGATGTAAAACTGGGTTCAATTTTAATAAAGAATATATTATTGTATCTTTTCCAAGTGTTTCTTGGGGTCAAGAAGTAGTTGTTTGTAATCAATAAGGCAAACATTTGCCTTTAAATTGCCAGGTTAGCATGGCTAAAATATATGCATTGCCATCCATTTTTATTAAAGAGAATGGTTTGATTTTCACAGCTCAAAGATGGGAAATTTTTCAATTGCCATTGAGCTGCAGGCGCCTTCAAGACGGATCTGAACTCTCAACATGGGTCACTGACACCAAGATGTCCATGGCTCACCCAGTACTCAGTGTAAGGTCTGTGTGATCAAAGTACAGCTACATCTGATTACTGGGTCAGTAATGACATTATAAGCTGCATGTGCCCAACTGAGCACATCAATAGGTATGGGGACCATTATGCCAACTGTATTCTTGTTTAATAAAACACACCTTTGACTAAGTACAGTATTGATTATTATTTATTGGTGTCTGCTAGACTTGTGTGATGAAGGGACAGAGATGAGAAGAGGAAGCCACTTTAGACTATTGAGATGCAGCCTTTCTTAGCCAAAAAACTCTGTCTCCTCTGCTTTACTTTCACTTGGAACTTTTCCATCCTTTCTCACTTGGATACATTCAAAATAACAAAAACACAAAAGTATATTAGTTGTCTTAACACTTTAATCAAGTTTCCAAACCAGGGTGTCCAACTTTGAAGAAAGCTTGGAGTGAGATTTTTCCCAGATGGCATCTGGGGGTCCTTCACCAGGAAAGTTGCAGTGTTTTAAAGCTAATTTCCTGGAATTCTATGTATTTTGACATGGCTTAGGCCTATGACCAGGATGGAAAAAAAGTGCCAGGTGTATTCAGAATGCTTTGAACATTAAATGAACACTCAAAAGTCCACAACTTTGTTACTTTGGGATTTTGGGGGAATTCAATTTAAGGTATACTAATATTTTTGCAAAAATATTTTTTAGGTGGTTTGACACTTAACTCAAACAGTAATGAAATTAGATAGGAGACAGGCAAATGGGAGAAACAGTGGGAAGGTCAGTGGGAATGCTCTGCACAGGAAATACTAATATTAATGGTTGATGGCAGTGGTTAACCAATCATAGATTGCAGTCTTCTTGTCCATAGACTGCTTTCAAGGTAAGGACACAAACATTTTGTCTTKTGTAATTTTGGTGAACTATCTTTTTAAAATAGGCCTGGAAGAAAATCATGCTGGCTCTCCAGGAGGGTTGGCCACCCCTGAGCTATTTCCCAAGTGATGGGTATTTGAAAATGCTCTTGTTATAACAATACATTTCTCCCCCCMAAAAAATCACTCAACTTTCTGATACAGTAGACCATTCCATTCTTGTGGGCCGGCTAAGGAGTATTGGTGCCTCTTCGAGGTCTTTGGCCTGGTTTGCTAACTACCTCTCTCAAAGAGTGCAGTGTATAAAGTCAAAAAATCTGCTGTCTCAGCCACTGCCTGTCCCCAAGGCTCAATCCTTGGCCCCACGCTCTTCTCAATTTACATCAACAACATAGCTCAGGCAGTAGGAAGCTCTCTCATCCATTTATATGCAGATGACACAGTCTTATACTCAGCTGGACCATCCCCGGATTGTGTTAAAGGCTCTACAGCAAAGCTTTTTTAGTGTCCAACAAGCATTCTCTACCCTTAACCTTGCTCTGAACGCCTCCAAAACAAAGGTCATGTGGTTTGGTAAGAAGAATGCCCCTCTTCCCACAGGTGATATTACTACCTCTGATGGTTTAGAGCTTGAGGTAGTCACCTCATATAAGTACTTGGGAGTATGGCTAGACAGTACACTGTCTTTCTCTCAGCACATATCAAAGCTGCATGCTAAAGTTAAATCTAGACTTGGTTTCCTCTACCGTTTCCTCTTTCACCCCAGCTGCCAAACTAACCCTGATTCAGATGACCATCCTACCCTTGCTAGATTACGGAGACATAATTTATAGATCGGCAGGTAAGGGTGCTCTCAAGCGGCTAGAGGTTCTTTACCATTCGGCCATCAGATTTTCCACCGATGCGCCTTATAGGACACATCACTGCACTCTATACTCCTCTGTAAACTGGTCATCTCTGTATACCCGTCGCAAGACCCACTGGTTGATGCTTAGGTCTCACTCCCCCCTATCTGAGATAYATACTGCAGCCCTCATCCTCCACCCGTTCTACCGTCACATTCTGTTAAAGGTCCCCAAAGCACACACATCCCTGGGTCGCTCCTCTTTTCAGTTCGCTGCAGCTAGCGACTGGAACGAGCTGCAACAAACACTCAAACTGGACAGTTTTATCTCAATCTCTTCATTCAAAGACTCAATCATGGACACTCTTAATGACGGTTGTGGCTGCTTTGTGTGATGTATTGTGGTCTCTACCTTCTTGATCTTTGTGCTGTTGACTGTGCCCAATAATGTTTGTACCATGTTTTGTGTTGCTACCATGTTGTTGTTATGTTGTGTTGCTGCGATGCTGTGTTGTCATGTGTTGCTGCCTTGCAATGTTGTTGTCTTAGGTCTCTCTTTATGTAGTGTTGTGTTGTCTCTCTTGTTGTGATGTGTTTTGTCCTATATTTATACTGTATTTTTTATCCCAGGCCCGGTCTCCGCAGGAGGCCTTTTGCCTTTTAGTAGACCATCATTGTAAATAAGAATTTGTTCTTAACTGACTTGCCTAGTTAAATAAAGGTTAAATATTTTTTTTTACTTTTAAATTGCATATTTTCATAGTTACAAATCAGGTCACCCTGCCAAACTTCCCTGCTAAAACTGCGCTACCGTGCTGCTCTTTTGACTGTTTATTAAACTCAGCAGAGAACCTTCTCGCTCTCCATTCAGCTACACTCTAATCTTGAGGGGCGTTACTTTAAAATGCAAATCCTTACATTGCTAGACCGCAAGATAGGACAATGATAGAGATTCCGTGCGTGATGTTAAATTGCGGTCTCAGTTGCTCCGATTTCAAAACGATTTGGAGCACAATTGAAAAGTTAACACACTATATACACTATATACAATGGACTGATTAGAAAAATATAATTAGTACTTTCCAATGCATGAGATTTAAGATATAAGAGGTGTGGCATGTGAGCGTGAGAAGAGAGTCAATATGTGTAGTGCTAGGGCAAAAACAAAACGTACACCCAGGGGCCCACGACCGAGTTTGGGAAATCCTCAATTGAGCTATGGTCTAATGAACACCAGAAATGTAGGATGTGTGTAAAGGCCCTATACATCGAAATGGTACTGGGCCAATTTTGTGATGTAACACGTGACATTTCAGATGGGCTGGGTTAACACCAAATGAATTGAGAAAAATGGCCGAGAAGAATAAAGGTGAGAAACAAGTTASCAATACAAATATTTTAAAAATATTGCCCTTGCTACCTATATCACAAAATGTAGTCTTTAATCTGAGTAGAGGTCAAATACCATCAAACAAATGCAGTTACGTTAATGCACATGAACACGGTTGTCCTTCGGAAGGTTAGCTAGTTAAGGTAGAATGTGTAACGTTTTATGCTAACAATCGCAGTTAGCTAGCAAACGGTAGCCCTCAGTCGAATTGCGGACCAGCGTCCTTTGTTTGCTAGTCCCCACGCCTGCTATTCAGGGTGGGAGTGGTACGTATTTTGTCAAATGGGWTGCTTACTAACTCCATGTTGCTAGCTAGCTTCCAGTGCCCTGGGTGTGTTGGTTGGTAGCTAGCTTTGGTAGGCTAACTACTGAACTAGCTAGCTACAACATTTTACAAACTACGACACACATTGGGCTAGTTCAATCACTTCGAAAATGTATTACTCCTTAGCTGTTATGACATTACAGTATGTCTGACTGTTTACTGACAACTGCGGAGGTCTCTTATGGGGGGCTAGTGTGAAGGAAGGCCATGTTATAGGACCCCGCCTACTTGTTTTACACTKWACCAAAATATTAACGCAACATGCAACAATTTCAAAGATTTGACTGAGTTACAGTTAATAAGAAATCAGTCAATTGAAATAAATAAATTAGGCCCTGATCTATGGATTTCATATTACTGGGAATACAGATATGCAAATGTTGGTCACAGATACCTTTTTTTTTTTTTTTTTAAGTAGGGGCATGCATCAGAAAACCAGTAAGTATCTGGTGTGACCACAATTTGCCTCATGCAGGGTGACATCTCCTTCGCTTAGAGATGATTAGGCTGTTAATTGTGACCTGTGGAATGTTGTCCCACTCCCCTTCAATGGCTGTGCGAAGTTGCTAGAAATTGGGGGGAACTGGAACACGCTGTGGTACGCGTCTATCCAGAGCATCTCAAACATGCTCCATGGGTGACATGTCTTGAGTATGCAGGCCATGAAAACCTGACATTTCCAGCTTCCAGGAATTGTGTACAGATCCTTGTGACATGGGGTTGTGCATTATGATGCTGAAACATGAGGTAATGGYGGCGGATGAATGGGCCTCAGGATCTCGTCAGGGTATCTGCATTCAAATTGCCATTGGTTTAAAATGCAATTTGTGTTCGTTGTCAGTAGCTTATGCCTGCCAATACCATGACCCCACTGCTACCATTGGGCACTCTGTTCACAATGTTGACATCAGCAAACCACTCACCCACACATCTGCCATCTGCCCGGTACAGTTGAAACCGGGATTCATTTGTGAAGAGCACACTTCTCCAGCATGATAGCGGCCATCGAAGGTGAGAATTTGCCCACTGAAGTCGGTTACGATGCCAAACTGCAGTCAGGTCAAGACCCTGGTGAGGATGACGAGCATGCAGATGTGCTTCCCTGAGATGGTTTGTGCAGAAATTCTTCGGTTGTGCAAACCCAGTTTCATCAGCTGTCCGGGTGGCTGGTCTCAGACCATCCCGTAGGTGAAGAAGCCTGATGTGGAGGCCCTGGGCTGTGTGGTTGCAAGTGGTCCGCAGTTGTGAGGCTGGTTGGACGTACTGCTAAATTTTCTAAAATGATGTTGGAGGTGGCTTATGGTATAGAAATGAATGTTAAATTCTCTGGCAACAGCTCTGGTGGACATTCCTGCTGTCAGCATGCCAATTGCACGCGCCATCAAAACTTGAGACATCTGTGATGTTCTGACTACAACTTCACATTTKAGTGCCCTTTTATTGTCCCCAGCACCAGGTAATCATGTTTAATCAGCTTCTTGACATGCCACACCTGTCAGGAGGATGGATTATCTGGGCAAAGGAGAAATGCTCACTAACAGGGATGTAAACACATTTTGTGCACAACATTTGAGAGAAATAAGCTTTTTGTGCRTATGGAACAGCTTGTGGATCTTTTATTTCATCTCATGAAACATGGGACCAACACTTTACATGTTGCATTTTATATTTTTTGTTCAGTGTATTTGTAGAATCTTCTAGTATCACTGATAATTGCCAAGGTGGGGGGAAAAGGATACTACGGTATTTGAAAGTATTAACAGGACAATTCCATAAAACTGAATGAAAGGGTTTCACTATGTTTTGCAGGATATGTCAAAGATTTGGTGTCTGCCAGGCCAGTGTGTTTGTTCTTGACCCAGACAAAGCTCTTGACTACTGAGCTAATCACAAGTCTGTTTGACTGAATGAGAAATCGATACCCATTAGAAGTCTTTGGGCTGGTCTATTTTAGGCTTGTACTTAATGCAGCTTTTCCCATTCTTGGTCCTCTAGACCCCAGGAGGTGCATGTTTTTTTGGGCTTCAAATGATCAAAGCTTGACTAGTAGTTGATAATTTGAATCAGCCGTGTAGTGCTAGGTCAAAAACCAAAAGGTGCACCCCTTGGGGTCCCAAGGACTGAGTTTGGGAAACCCCGACTTAATGGGAAGAGATTTTCGATACACAAAACAATGCTGGATTCAAAACTTAGTTTTTCATTTAAAATTATTATACAAAATTCTTGCAACCAATAGAATGAGATATATATGGGGGATACAGCCATCCCAGCTCAGCAGATTTTGCTGCAACTAGACAGAATCATTAGATCACTTGTTTAGGTACTTCTCATATGTAGCTTGTTTTTGAAGAATTGCAACATTTACTTGGAGCTAACTCTGTAAATAGCACTGCTGGGTGATTTGAAAAGTCAGTCAATCGAACAATAATATAATACTCTTAGCAAACATTTGCATCTTTAATTTGCCATCTGTAGACTGACAATAGAAAGGTTCAGAACTTTGGTGAAATAGCACAGTTGAAAATGTATATAGCAAATGGAAATCAAAACTGGATTGTGGGACTAAAAATAACAAAAGATAACTAATATATAATGTCTGTAAAATGTATGTATAAGCTGGAAGTATATGTGGGGATTGGAAATTATGCAGATCTACACCCTAAAAAAACAACCTAACTTAACTGTCTGGCATCCGACGTGGCGTAAGATACACAATGCACACATTATTTCTACTGTTGAGGCCATCCAACATGCATTTCAATGTCTTGCAAGGTCATGTGAGCCAAGGACGATTAAGCGTATGACACATTTTTAATTATGACTTGTTCTTCTAGATAAGAGTGAGGAGACCTTTGAAGTCATGGACGTAGTAGAGTATGCCAAGAAACAGAGATGGTGGAACAAAATATTTGGCGAAAACTCTGGGCCCGTAGCCGAGAAGTATAATGTTGCCACCCAGCTTGCCATTGGTGGAGTGTCTGGCTGGTGAGTCGATCAGTCCTGAATGTGTTAATATTAAACAGAACTAAGCCATGTGAATCTGGTGGTACAATTTAACCAGTTAAATTACTTGGCTGTTCTCTGTTTGACTGCTGTGTTTCCTCTTAGGTGTGCAGGGTATTTGTTCCAGAAAGTTGGGAAGCTGGCCGCTTCGGCAGTGGGTGGAGGCTTCTTTTTTCTTCAGGTAGGGCTGGACTTCTTTACGTCAATTTATTTTCTTGTGTTGATAATCCTTAGTTCTAAATGACACCTGACCAATTTATTGAGCCACATTTAACACAGATTCTGACACTCATGTTTCATGAGGACACATGGAGGTGTGTTATGACCATAGACTATGGCTGTGTCCGAAATCTGGCTTGCCTACTACTTACTTAAACTGCATACTGTGTACTAATCATACTACATACGATTTAGAATGTACTGTTTAGAAAAATAAAAAGGAGTAAGTAGCAAATATTAGCACACTAGGCTCATCCTTCTGAGAATGCAACATCTAATGCGCCGTTGCGTTGATTCCTGCCATTCGTTAATTTTGGTACAGCGCGTCCCCTTAGCTGTTTATCAGCTGTTGTCAAACACACACACAGGTCTCAAAGACGATTCTCTGGCCTCCTGAGTGCCGCAGCGTTCTAAAGCACTGCGTCGCAGTGGACCTGGTTCGATCCCAGGCTGTGTCACAGCCGGCCATGACCGGGAGACCCATGAGGTGGCGCACAATTGGCCCAGCGTCGTCTGGGTTAGGGGAGGGTTTGACCGGCTGGGATTTCCTTGTCCCATCGTGCTCTAGCGACTCCTTGTGTCGGCCGGGCGCCTGCAAGCACCCTTCGGTCACCAGCTGTACAGTGTTTGCTCCGACACATTGGTGCGGCTGGCTTCTGGGTTAAGCGAGCAGTGTGTCAAGAAGCAGTGCGGCTTGGCAGGATCGTGTTTCGGAGGACACATGGCTCTCGACCTTTGCCTCTCCCGAGTCCGTAGGGGAGTTGCAGTGATGGGACAAGCCTGTAACTGCCAATTTGGATATCACGAAAAAGGGGTAAAAGGAATAACAAAAAAATTATTCTCTTCCTCAAGTGTACAGCGAATTCTACTAGATGAAAATACAAAATGAGTATGACATCCTGGCATTTAAAGTATCCAACATTTTAGAATGTCACACGACTATGGACAATTATGAATGTAATACATGGAAGATATCAATAGCCCTTTGTATGGAACATATGGGATGACAAATACACTGATAGAAATTAGTTTGCTCTAATTATTTCTCCAATGTTCGTTATTCTCCTCAATGCAACCCTTGCCCAAGTACTTAGCATTAGGAAAGTGTAAAATGTGCTGTCAAAAGCTTTAATAGTATTTTTCACAATATTTTGTTACAAGCAAAATGTATCATTTTGGGAGAAGTAATAAAGTGAATTKTCTTTTAGAATGATTTTGCTTGTGAGAGCTTTGCGTGCGTGAGCATTGCAAAATAAATCTACACATGTCAATAATTTCATCCAAACTGCTTGCGCGCGTCAACGAGCGTCTGCGTAGCCAGGCCCGCCTCTCCAATCTCATTGGTTTTCAGGAGCATATACTAGAGTTCAACCGATTATGATTTTTCAATGCCGATACTGATTATTGGAGGACCAACACAGCCGATACCGAATAATCAGACGATTTTTATATATTTGTAATAATAACAATTACAACAATACTGAATGAACACTTTTATTTTAACTTAATATAATACATAAATAAGATCAATTTAGTCTCAAATAAATAATGGAAACATGTTCAATTTTGGTTTAAATAATGCAAAAACAGGGTTGGAGAAGAAAGTAAAAGTGCCATGTAAAAAAAAAANCCCGCCTCTCCAATCTCATTGGTTTTCAGGAGCATATACTAGAGTTCAACCGATTATGATTTTTCAATGCCGATACTGATTATTGGAGGACCAACACAGCCGATACCGAATAATCAGACGATTTTTATATATTTGTAATAATAACAATTACAACAATACTGAATGAACACTTTTATTTTAACTTAATATAATACATAAATAAGATCAATTTAGTCTCAAATAAATAATGGAAACATGTTCAATTTTGGTTTAAATAATGCAAAAACAGGGTTGGAGAAGAAAGTAAAAGTGCCATGTAAAAAAAAAAGCTAACGTTTAAGTTCCTTGCTCAGAACATGAGAACATATGAAAGCTGGTGGTACCTTTTAACATGAGTCTTCAATATTCCCAGTTAAGAAGTTTTAGGTTGTAGTTATTATAGAACTATTTCTCTCTCTACCATTTGTATTTCATATACCTTTGACTATTGGATGTTCTTATAGGCACTATAGTATTGCCAGCCTAATCTCGGGAGTTGATAGGCTAGAAGTAAGTCATAAACAGCGCTGTGCTTCAAGCATTGCTAAGAGCTGCTGGAAAAACACAGGAAAGTGCTGTTTGAATGAATGCTTACGAGCCTGCAGCTGCCTACCACCGCTCAGACTGCTCTATCAAATATCAAATCATAGACTTAATTATAATAAACACACAGAAATACAAGCCGTAGGTCATTAATATGGTCAAATCCGGAAACTATCATTTCGAAAACAAAAAGTTTATTATTTCAGTGAAATACGGAACCGTTCCGTATTTTATCAAACGGCCGGCATACCTTAAGTCTAAATATTGCTGTTACATTGCACAACCTTCAATGTTATGTCATCATTATGTAAAATTCTGGCAAATTAATAACGGTCTTTGTTAGGAAGAAATGGTCCTCACACAGTTCGCAACGAGCCAGGCGGCTCAAACTGCTGCATATACCCTGACTCTGCTTGCACAGAACGCAAGAGAAGTGACACAATTTTCCTAGTTAATATTGCCTGCTAACATGAATTTCTTATAACTAAATATGCAGGTTTAAAAATATATACTTGTGTATTTGATTTTAAGAAAGGCATTGATGTTTATGGTTAGGTTCATTGGTGCAACGAATGAGCTTGTTAAATCATCACCCGTTTGGCGAAAGTAGGCTGGGATTTGATGATAAATTAACAGGCACCACATTGATTATTTGCGTCGCTGGACAAGCTAGTTAAACTAGTAATATCATCAAGCATGTGTAGTTAACTAGTGATTATGTTAAGATAAACTTATCGTATAAAAAAAAATCTAATGCTAGCTAGCAACTTACCTTGGCTCATTGCTGCACTCGCGTAACAGGTGGTCAGCCTGCCACGCAGTCTCCTTGTGGAGTGCAATGTAATCGGCCATAATCGGTTACCGATTGTTATGAAAACTTGAAATTGGCCCTAATTAATCGGCCRTGCCGATTAATCGGTCGACCTCKAGCATATACCTAGGTGGGTGATTGAACGCTGAACTGAGGTCCACACTCCAGTCCAGTTGGTGATGGTAATGCACCTTAAAGTTGGTTTTCAACCGACATATATAAAGTTCAAAGAAGATGAAGACAAAAGAAGACTGAAGGAGGAAAGATTACAAGAATCTGTGGCTTAATTTCCGGAGTTGAGGACCTTGTGCATTTCAGATAAAATAACAGCCCAGTGTTTATATCCCGAACAAATTATCTAGCAACAGCAAGCTAGCTAGCTAGCTAAATGGCCATGAATGTTTCATGTGTTTCGACCTGTCCCCAAATTAATATAGGTGGTTGAGTTTGTTTTGATATTTCAACCTGCGTGTCCTCATCGYGTCTGGTGTGGAAGGACAAAATCAACATGCGCGCGGGATGGCGCACAAGGACACACCTGTCTGTCTAGTCAACATTGCATTTATGCCTTGTATCATATACATGTTTTGGAATATTTGTTATCTGTATATTATTTTCTTATTCTTTTCATTGTCATTTAGGTCATTATTGTGGAGTCACTACAATGTTGTTGATCCATCCTCAGTTTTCTCCCATCACAACCATTTAAAATCATTAAGCAGTTTCTTTACTGTCTTGCAGCTCAGTTCAGAAGGACGACTGCATCTTTGTGTCTGGGTGGTTTTAATACATCATCCACATCATAATTATAAACTTGACCATGCTTAAAGATATAGTAAATGTTTGATTTAGTATTGTAACCGATATAACAATCACTGAGGCTGCTGAAAAGCTCCCTGGTCTTTGTAGTTGAATCTGTGCTTGAAATACTTGACTGAGGGACCTCACAGATGTATTCATGTATGTATGGGGGACAGAGGAAGGGGTAGTCATTCAAACGTCATGGCATCCCCTATTATTTCTCAGAGTCCATATAACTTTTGTGATTAGTTAAGCCAAATGTGTCTTCTGAACAAATGTAGGCTTGCCTAAACAAAGGGGGTGAATACTTATGGCACAAATTCCTTTTTAAATTTGTAAACATTTGTAGAATTTTCTTTTCACTTTGACATTTTGGCATATTTTGTGTAGATCAATGACAAGAAATTACAATGAAATCTTTCAATCCCACTTTGTAATGCAACAAAATTGGAAAAAAGTTTGCGGGGGTGCATACTTTATATAGGCACTGTATCTCTATGGTTATGATGACCAAGTCACATTGCCATTATTGGTGGGTGTGATTCATTTCCTTCTAGATTGCCAATCACACAGGATACATCAAAGTGGACTGGAAGAGGGTGGAGCGTGATGTAAACAATGCCAAGAAGCAGCTGAAGTTGAATGCAGAAAAGCCCACTAAGGAAGTCAGGACAAAAGTAGATGAGGTAAGGGGTTATCATGGTCTACTACAAAATGGTGGATGTTTCTTCTCTGATTCATGTTTTAATATGCTCGGGACTAAAATGATTTTGAAGTCATCCACACCTTTTTTTTWATTTTTTACTCCAGAGTATGAAAGAGAACAATGTTAAAGAACAATACTCTGCAAAACTTTACCATCGATTTAAAGGTGCTTTTTCTTTTTTGTCTTACCAGGTGCAGACATTTGTGAAGAAGAATATTATCCTCACAGGGGGTTTTGCTGGGGGATTTCTGCTGGGCTTGGCCTCTTAAGAGCCTCTCATTTCGGTCTTTACCTAATATTTTTGTCACATACAAGGCTGAAAACAGCTTAAACCTAAGCAGCTATCTAGATATGTAAGTAGACTACATTGATATCATATGTCAAGCTAATTCATAGGCTTGGTGGGTTTTTGGGCTTTTGGGCATGTGTCAATTTGAAAACAGCCTTTTAGATACTATGTCTGTGGTTAAAGTTTATGCATGTTTTGTGCACATATGGCAGGAGCATTGGCTTTAATTTTTCTATGGGTTGTTTTGGTATGGTACTTATTTGAGAGATTGTTCAGATCCACTTCAATCGTTTTATCTGTATTCATTCGGATGGAACTCAGGGTTCTCCCCAGGATGTTTTAAAACAAGGTGTTTCTGCTGAGTATGGCTGGGGGGTGGCCCGGAGTGGTGTAGTGCCCCCCTTTGGACGCAGTTTTTTTTTTTTACACCAGTAACTGCCATTTCCTGCAATCTAGAGAGAAAAAATGGCCTATGATACATAAAGTGGCGCAGCGCCTCTTACATTCTTTGGGGAGAACCCTGGAACTGGAGCAAAGCCCTTTAACGTGTTTTCCCTAATGTGGGATTTGTTTTGTAATATCCTTCATTTTCTAAGTTAAGTTCAACAAGGTTGTTATGTGTTTAAATGTTACTTCAAACCAAAGGGTTTGAGTTAAAAGCATGTACATGTATGAGTAAATACTGTATGACAGGACTAGGAGGCCACAGTAACTCAAGTTTGAATGGTATTTGAAGTTATATTCTTACCTGAAAATCAGTGACATTTCAAAGTATAACTCAAAGAAAATCATGTGTGCATATTAACCGTCCCCAATAGTATTGACTTATTTACCAGCACAGGAGGTTGCGTGTGAAGTATTTATTTGAGATCAAGGACTGAGAAGGCAAGACTGGACTTATGATTTGGCTTTCTAATTCCCTGCTTAAGAGTGAGGCGTGTCATATTTGTGTGTAAGTACAGGTTGTGTGCATTATCAAAAGCTAGGGTGTATTCATTATTTGGATTCTGTTGTAAAATGTAGTGCAACGGAACCTGTACTCCAAACGGAAAATGTTTTGCAATGAAAACAAGTTTTTGTTGTTCTTTTTCATTGGAAAAATTCAGGTAGTGTCTGTTTGCTTCCTCGTGTAAATGTTTTTTGTTGCAAGAAACCAAACATTTTACAACAATCAGACTAATGAATACACCCCTGCCTAACAGCATACAAGGCTCGTGTTTCACAAACGACTATGGACAATTATGAATGTAATACATGGATGATATCAATAGCCCTTTGTATGGAACATATGGGATGACAAATACACTGATAGAAATGAGTTTGCTCTAATTATTGCTCCAATGTTCGTTATTCTCCTCGATGGAACCCTTGCCCAAGTACTTAGCATTAGGAAAGTGTAAAATGTGCTGTCAAAAGCTTTAATAGTATTTTTCACAGTTAAAATGCTATATTTTGTTACAAGCAAAATGTATCATTATGGAAGAAGTAATTAAGTGAATTGTCTTTTAGAATGATTTTGTTTGTGAGTTTTACTGACTGCATCCTCCTAGGATAATTGACTGTCAATATAAACAACTCTATTACATTACAACACGGATGGGCAACTCCAGTCCTCGGGGCCTGAGTGGTGTCACACATTTGCCCCAGCTAACACAACTGTGACACCAATCAACTAATCATGATCTTCAGTTAAAAATGTAATTAGTTTAATCAGCTGTGTTTGCCAGGGATGGCCCCCAAGGACGGGTGTTGCCCATCCCTGCATTAGAAGCATTGTCATTATATACTACAGTTTCAATTGTCCACAATCATGTCAGAATGCAGCAGGGCTTTTAGGCTCTGTTGACTTCTGTTCCCTCACAAACCCTAAACTATCAAAATAAGAGTGGCACACTCCATATATAAACTCCCAGTAATTTATTGGATATTTACCAACGTTTCGGCATCACTGTGCCTTCGTCAGGGTAATGTCATGAATACTTGAACCAGGTCATGTATACTGTGTAATTAGTGCAACCAATGACAATAGTGAGGGGTGTGTCATAATGATTAAGTTAATTAGTGAAACTATTAAAAACAGTTTATGGCATTAAATATTAGGCTATTATCATATAGAAACATAATTGAATATTGTACATAATATTAGCATCAACATACATTGTTTAATTAAATTTCACATGTTTAATTGTTTTGTATTTCATATGTTACATGTAATCTTTTGGTTCAACCTTAATGCATAATAAGCATCAACAGTGGGAACATATTAGGTGTATGCTAATAAGCTGTAGAAAGAATATACATTTATAAGACTTGTTCATAAAAGAAAGAATTGTTCATATGCAAACCCTGAGCAGCAGACTTCTCACCCTGCATGCTCACAGCACAAATGCATAGCTCTTATCACATCACTGCACCTGCTCTCTATGTACTTGTTTGCCTGGAAGAAAAACACAGTGGGCTAAGTTAATGTAATACATGAAACCCAATTAGATATCAAAACATTTATTCGATTTAGAAMTCATATAAATAGGTAGATAATGCTGTGGAAAAAAACATCACCTTGCAAACACTTCTGAATTGTGCATGTTTGTTTCTGACAAGGATCTTTGTGGCATTGTACAACTATAGAGAAAAGGGAAACATTTAAATATTTTTTGAACGTTTATTTAACTAGGCAAGTCAGTTAAGAACAAATTCTAATTTACAATGATGACCTACCAGAAGGCAAAAGGCCACCTGCGGGGCGGGGGCTGGGATTAAAAATAAATAAAAGTATATGACAAAACAAACATCACAAGAGAGACCTAAGCATGGTAGCAACACAACATGGTACAAACATTATTGGGCACAGACAACAGCACAAAGGGCAAGAAGGTAGAGACAATACATCACGCGAAGCAGCCACAACCGCCAGTAAGAGTGTCAATGATTGAGTCTAATGACGCGATGGAGATAAAACGGTCCAATTTGAGTGTTTATTGCAGCTCGTTCCAGTCACTAGCTGCAGCGAACTGAAAAGAGGAGCGATCCAGGGTGTGTGCTTTGGGGACCTCTAACAGAATGTGACTGGCAGAACGGGTGGAGGATGAGGGCTGCAGTATATATCTCAGATAGGGTGGCGTGAGGCCTAAGAGGGTTTTATAAATAAGCATCAACTAGTGGGTCTTGCGACGGGTATACAGAGATGACCAGTTTACAGAGGAGAATAGAGTGCAGTGTCCTATAAGGGCAATTTTTGGACATTATTAATTAATTACTTGGACAAATATTATGAACCATTAACCACCAGTAGATATTAATTATAGATATTAAACACATGATTTTATACATATTCTTCAAGATTTACACAAAACATTTGCTGCAAACGTACCCGGAATCCCGGGTGCTTACTCAAATGTCGTCCGACTGGATTGGCTGCGCTATGGACTTTGCTGATTAAACTGCAGATAATAATATTATTTTGTTTGTCTATCAATGTATTTTGTGGATAACGCACGACTATAAAAAGTGTACACTTTTGAGCGCTAAGTGGTAAAATAGTTTGTTACACTAATGTAGGTAGGACCACAGACTTATCAGCCTCCTTGCAACAACGGAATATTGTTTCTGTAACAAGTTTTGATAGAAAAGTCGCTAACAAGCTAGCTTTAGCTTGTGAAGTTTGAGAGATAGCTTGTAGTAATTGATCATATTGTTTTAGAGCCCAAGACAGTTATAGTACTATAACATGGCAGTGAGCGCAGTTCACCTCGAATCAGATGCTTTTTTGGTTTGCATGAATCATGCATTAAGTACCGAGAAGGAGGAAGTAATGGGACTCTGCATCGGGGAGGTAACGTTTGCACGCTAGCTAGCTATTTAGCTAAATAATTTGATAGCAAAGCAATAACTAGCTAACGTTAGCTACCAGTGGCGTGTCCAGAACATTTTCAATGGGGTGGCCAAAGTTGGGCATAGACCCAGTTTAGGAGGGGAGGGCATACCATTTTAATGCAAGGTGGATTTTTTTCAATGTAATTATGATGGTTCGACAACGCATTACAGGTATAATAAGATACCCATATACTCACGCTAATGCAAGCTAGCATTGGCTCGCGAAACTACCTCTTAACTTCCTTCATACTGGACACATACAAATGGTATCCAGGCGTTCACCTGACTCTGGGGAAGTGGATAAAGCTATATCCGAAAAACTGGCATTTGGAAAGTTTGAGGTGAGGGAGAAGGTGTGGTGGAACAAGTATTAGCATTGTTATGTATCTTGCTAGTTGGATCGAATTCTCCGTTAACTAGCCAGCGAAATGTTGAGTAACATTAGCCAACGTAACTGATCAAATAATTGAATTCATGGTGTGAAAATTAGCTGGCTAATAAAGTCAGACAGCTAACGTTGATGCGCTAACTTTAGTAACCTAACCAATTCGCTATAGTATTAACTGGTATGCGACTCCTTGCTGTTCCTCAAGTTATAACGCGTTAGTTGCTTACTGGACCCTGGCAATATGTGTGAAATGTTAACTAGCTAACGAACTAACGTTAACTACTATCTGCGAAAGGACTGTTTTCTGGTTAATTTTCAGAATGAGAGAATTAGGTGAAAAATGAGGTGTTGCTTGTTAAACAAGTGGATTCAGGGATGAAGTGTAGCTGGGCCTGGCTTAAACTGGATGCCACCATAGAGGTGAAAGGAACACCACACACTTTCCCTCACTTTTTAAATATAGTGTGGATAAAAAGGGGTATGCCAGGTGTACTTTCTGCCTGAAAGAGACCCTTTGTTGGCATAATTGATATCATGGTCTGCTGGCACATTGTAGAACAGATGTCCACAGGCAGAACGTGTACAATGTAATAATGTGTAGCCCAAAGATATTGTTTTTGTTGTCTTGAACTTGACAGTAACACTTGTGTGTGAGTGAGGGGGGATTATTTAATGTTTTACTCAGTGAACGTTATTTTGCACACATGTAGCCTTGTGCCCTTGATCGACGTCTACTATAGTGGCTATACTATACTATAATAGAGCAAAAATAGAATGCCTGTTTGATTCATTCTATTTCTACTTTAAGATGTTTTTTCCCAAGTGCAATATTTAGATGTGTGTGGTCACAAGCGTTCTATTATAAAGGCTGTCTTGGCTAACTGCAATATTAGTGTGCTGTTCTTTCTCAAGACTTGAGTGTCATTTGCAGTAAAGTGTAGGCAACAATTAACATTGAATTGCTTTCTTTACATTTTTTAGCTGTGAGTTAGGTTCACATTAACCATTTTTTATTTTACACACAGAGACTGATTGTTTAATTAGTTAAAACCTGCGTTTCCCCCTCGCACAGATTTTTTTTGCACGTTTCGGGGCAGAAAATACTGTCTGCTTTTTGGGCCCTTGCCAGTTTGCATCCCTGTTCATTTTGTCCCCTGACACTATTATAAATCAATTACTAAAGTCTTGTTACAGTGTTTGCATTCAAAGTCAGGATTGTACATAAGGGTATTAGCATACAGCAGTAAATTCACTTGAAAGTGCCATCCAGAGTGTGAATTATACTGTGACATTCTATTTTTTTTTATGGGACATCCTATGTGTGCATGCACACATGGGCTTAATAGTAAAKACGTAATTTAACTGTAAAAATGTATTACCTTTTTTAATGTGTAAAAAACATAATGACTGGTTGTGTTCATATCTGATTGTCATACAAATCACTCGTAAAAAGTAGGTTACCTGTGCATGTTTTTCTACTCCAAAATAAATCTAGCATTTGAACACTGCACTGTGCACCCGCCATTTGAATGGAAAGGGACATCTATTACAAACACCATACGTGTACTGACGCTAAGCCTACAAAGTGGCGTGCATTCATGGATGCCAAGGGAAGCCAGGCATTTTACAATAAGGAAACAAATGTATAAAATTATTACACATTCATGTCTCTGTGTTTCAGAATTTCCCCTCAATTCACAAGAGGCTGAATCTATTTCACCAGAGAAAGCATCTGAGCGAGGCAAACGGCGCCCCTCTCTCTTAGTATCTGGAGCCCATGTATCTGATGCTGTCTGGCCAAAAATAATGTGACATGCCATACTCTTTTTATCCAGACGGTATCAAATAAATGGGCTACACATACTAAGACAGAGGGGTGCTGTTTCCCTCTCACGGATGCTTTCTCTGTTGAGATTGACGGGTCTTTCTGTCGGTCCGCGTCTTGGTCAAAATGATAAATATGTTCAGAGACGATCAATCAGAACTCAGAATTTCTGGGAGCCCACTGGGGTGGCCAATCAGATTTCAAGGGGGGCCATGGTCACCCCCTGGACACGCCTCTATCTACATGCATGCATATTATCTACCTTTAATATACCCTTTGTTGTTACATTCATATTCTCAATTGGCCTATACCCCCAACTTGGTATTAGGGGCACCTGATATTGATTCTAGCTAGCTACCCTGTTAATTATTCTGCTTTCTAAAGTCACCTGGTTTGTTTACATAGGTGGACACAAATCGCATCGTCCACATTCATTCTGTTATTATTCTCCGACGCTCGGACAAGAGGAAGGATCGTGTGGAAATTTCGCCTGAGCAGCTGTCTTCAGCGGCAACCGAAGCGGAGATATCCTTTGTGCGATGTCTCATTCAATAACTTAAATCTCTGTCTTCTGGTGGTGCCTTGCAGGTCAGTGTGACATACTCCGTGACAGAGATGTCAGTGCGACAGGTAGCGGTATCATAGAATTCCTGAGGCCATTGCCATTGTCTCATTTTGATAATCAATTTCCTTAGTAAGAGCTACAGGTTGGCTGAAATGACTGGACGGCCGATGCGTGTAGTTGGTTGGTACCACTCTCACCCCCACATCACTGTGTGGCCATCACATGTGGGTAAGAACCAGAGCACCCCTCCACCACATCAATGCCACAACGTTAGTTCTCACTGTCGTGGCAAACTTTATCAGGCGGTGTGTCTGAAAGTCATTCATTTTCTACAACAGATGTGAGGACACAGGCCATGTATCAAATGATGGACCAGGGCTTTGTTGGGCTGATATTCTCCTGCTTCATTGAGGATAAGAACACAAAAGTAAGGGTTAAATGACAGCCATTTTAAAATATATAATGTCATTTTAATTTACAAAGGGGCTTCGAACAAATTCAATTATTATTTTCTCTTAGACTGGTCGAGTTCTCTACACCTGCTTCCAGTCTGTCCAAGCCCAGAAAGGCTCTGAGTAAGTATGCCCCTGTTTGGAAACCACTGTTTGCAGTGAAATGAATATCCTATCCAGATGTTAGTTAAACAAAATTAAGTGTTATTAGATGATCTTTTCTCCCTCATGACTATTAATCAGACAAAGATTTAATTGATTGTCTTTTGACACAAATACTGAATTACATCCCTGATCTGTGTTGATAAAGGTACGAGAGAATCGAGATCCCAATTCATGTGATTCCACACGAGGCCATTGGGAAAGTGTGCCTTGAATCAGCAGTGGAGCTTCCCAGAATCCTCTGCCAGGAAGAGCAGGACACCTACAGAAAGATTCACAGGTAGGTTGCCTCAGAAGCCCAGGGGAGCATTCAGTTTGGTTCAGAGTTGGCTACGTTGCGTGACTGTTTTTACTGAACGACATGTTTTCCCAAAACAATGTGCACTGTTCTTCAACAGCCTTTGATGAGGTGCGTTTGCTCCTATTTCGTAGGTGTGGCGAGCTGTGGCCTGATCAATATGGGTGTGACCATTTGAAATCGCAAAACTTGTGCAGCACACCATACACAATCGCCCTCTGGGCCACCATAATCACACCGTTTTTCAACTGGTCATTCAGTACAGTACCATTTCCGTTGAATTAACCATTCAATACCATTCTGCCGTACTGAATGCACCCCAGGGATCTGACGTTTTGTTCGAAAGCCTGTGGAAGTTTTCCTCAGGGAGACGGTAAAAGAGGGGGAGTCTAGATGGAAACTAGTGATGCATTGGCACTTTTCAAACCAGTGTGATATTTCGCGTGGGTGGAGCTCTGAACGAAGGTTGTATTTCTGAACATTTGTCTGACTTGCAACAAGTTAGCTAGCGTTAGATGCAACACTAATGTCGCATAGGCTACTAAAACTTTGTCCAACACAGTAGTAAAAGAGAGACAAAACAAGGAAAAGCCTCTCCTGGGGGAAAATGTAATTCTACTCAGTCATTTAAATGGGAGCGTTAACAGCCAGCGCTCCCATTCAAATGCAAAATCCGGTAATAAAATTCTCCAGACTTCCAATAGTCAAGCGAACGAGATGAGATTTGGATGGATGGCCCCGCAAGACTAACTGGTAAGTACCTCTGATTTGGAGTGTGTTGAGCCCCCCCTGCAATTGCCTTTGCCATGCAGAAGATATTTCCCCTTTGTCTACCATAATATACAAAATTGTCTTGCAGCAAAGACTGGTTTCAGAAGAAAATACTATGAACTCAAGGCAGCTCATTGTATATTGCTCATTGTTAATAGAATAATTTCAGGATTTCATTTCTTTGCAGCTTAACTCAACTGGATCCGATCACGAAGATACACAATGGCTCAGGTTGGTCTCTATATATTTGTTGATAACTGATATTTAATTGTGTCAGTATGCATATTAATATCCCCAACGGTGCATCCATGTCTTGACTGTGCTTTCTTGCTCCACTTGGTGTGTGTGTGCGCGCGCACACGTTCAGTCTTCACTAAGAACCTGTGCAGCCAGATGTCTGCTGTGAGTGGTCCCCTGCTGCAGTGGCTGGAGGATCGTCTGGAGCAGAACAAACAGAACATCATTGAGCTGCAGCTGGAGAAAGAGAGACTAACTCAGGAGTTGGCAACTATGTGAAAGGGAGAGAGTTAAGAAATAGACACGTGGGCCTACCGAGTGGCGCAGCGGTCTAAGGCACTGCATCGCAGTGCTTGAGGCGTCACTACAGACCCGGGTTTGATCCCGGGCTGTGTCGCAGCCGGCCGCGACCGGGAGACCCATGAGGCGGCGCACAATTGGCCCAGCGTCGTCCGGGTTAGGGGAGGGTTTGGCCGGCCGGTATGTCCTTGTCCCATCGTGTTCTAGCGACTCCTTGTGGTGGCCTGGGCGCAGTGCACGCTGACTTTGGTCACCAGCTGTACGGTGTTTCCTCCGACACATTGGTGCTTCTGGGTTAAGCGAGCAGTGTGTCAAGAAGCAGTGCGGCTTGGCAGAGTCATGTTTCGGAGGACGCATGGCTCTCGACCGTTGCCTCTCCCTAGTCCTTACGGGAGTTGCAGCGATGGGACAAGACTATAACTACCAATTTGGATATCACGAAATTGGGGAGAAAAAGGGGTAATGTTGACATGTTCCTCATAGTGCCATAGACCTTCTAACACAAGAACAAGTGACTAAGTGAATGTCCTCATTGCTAACTGAATGCCACCACACACACCTTAGGGAGTGTTTTCTTGTCATCCTCTGTGTACTATTAAAATCTATACTGTATTTACTAGAACATGTTACTACCACACTAAGATGTTAGATTTCTCTTTATTTTAGTTCCTTGGCACCGAGTATTGGATGTGTTTTTCCATATTGCTGATATACACTGCTCAAAAAAATAAAGGGAACACTTAAACAACACAATGTAACTCCAAGTCAATCACACTTCTGTGAAATCAAACTGTCCAATTAGGAAGACCTGATGACATACATTTACATGCTGTTGTGCAAATGGAATAGACAAAAGGTGGAATTATAGGCAATTAGCAAGACACCCCCAAAAAGGAGTGATTCTGCAGGTGGTGACCACAGACCACTTCTCAGTTCCTATGCTTCCTGGCTGATGTTTTGGTCACTTTTGAATGCTGGCGGTGCTCTCACTCTAGTGGTAGCATGAGACGGAGTCTACAACCCACACAAGTGGCTAGGTAGTGCAGTTCATCCAGGATGGCACATCAATGCGAGCTGTGGAAAAAAGGTTTGCTGTGTCTGTCAGCGTAGTGTCCAGAGCATGGAGGCGCTACCAGGAGACAGGCCAGTACATCAGGAGACGTGGAGGAGGCCGTAGGAGGGCAACAACCAGCAGCAGGACCGCTACCTCCGCCTTTGTGCCAGGAGGTGCACTGCCAGAGCCCTGCAAAATGACCTCCAGCAGGCCACAAATGTGCATGTGTCTGCTCAAACGGTCAGAAACAGACTCCATGAGGGTGGTATGAGGGCCGACGTCCACAGGTGGGGTTGTGCTTACAGCCCAGCACCGTGCAGGACGTTTGGCATTTGCCAGAGAACCCAAGATTGGCAAATTCGCCACTGGGCCTGTGCTCTTCACAGATGAAAGCAGGTTCACACTGAGCACATGAGCACATGTGACAGACGTGACAGAGTCTGGAGACGCCGTGGAGAACGTTTGCTGCCTGCAACATCCTCCAGCATGACCGGTTTGGCGGTGGGTCAGTCATGGTGTGGGGTGGCATTTCTTTGTGGGGTCGCACAGCCCTCCATGTGCTCGCCAGAGGTAGCCTGACTGCCATTAGGTACTGAGATGAGATCCTCAGACCCCTTGTGAGACCATATGCTGACACATGCACATTTGTGGCCTGCTGGAGGTCATTTTTGCAGGCTCTGGCAGTGCACTCCTGGCACAAAGGCGGAGGTAGCGGTCCTGCTGCTGGGTTGTTGCCCTCCTACGGCCTCCTCCACGTCTCCTGTGTACTGGCCTGTCTGCTGGTAGCGTCCATGCTCTGGACACTACGTGACAGAACACAGCAAACCTTTTTGCCACAGCTCGCATTGATGTGCCATCCTGGATGAACTGCTACCTGAGCCACTTGTGTGGGTTGTAGACTCCGTCTCATGCTACCACTAGAGTGAGAGCACGCCAGCATTCAAAGTGACCCAACACATCAGCCAGGAAGCATAGGAACTGAGAAGTGGTCTGTGGTCCACACCTGCAGAATATCCTTTTTTTGGGGGTTCTTGCATTGCCTATAATTTCCACCTTTTGTCTATTCCATTTGCACAACAGCATGTGAAATGTATTGTCAATCAGTGTTGCTTCCTAAGTGGACAGTTTGATTTCATAGAAGTGTGATTGACTTGGAGTTACATTGTGTTGTTTAAGTGTTCCCTTTATTTTTTTGAGCAGTGTATTTTGAATGGATGGTGCAATGCACTGTGAGCATGAAAGGATGTCCCGTGTGAATTGCCAATTCAAAATGTGACAACATAGTATATCCAGGTATTTGCTTATTAGAAAGTAAAAAAAAAAAAAGTTTTTAAGTTTTTCAATTTCTATGTTGCAATATGTCATGCTTTATTTGTGCTCTCCAAGTTAAATCAAAGCCATCTCCTTTGACAGCTATTGGATTTCTTGTACTTATGAATGTTTTCATAAGTTATTTCATGGAAATGTTCCAAACCATTAACTTTGTCCGCTCCTGCAGAGTTTTGAGTCCTGAGTGAGCATTTTGTCTGAAAACCTCAAATGTTGGTTCTCATTCTCATAGAAGGGCAGAAGGACAATTTGTAATTAACTATTTCATACGAGGTGGGGGAGATGGGATATTGCTTTATATCCGTTTGGAAAATACAGCGTTGTTAGCTAAACGATGTCTAAATGTGAATGTATGGTGTAATCATCGTAGCTTATTTAGCAGCCATTGCTTAATCATTGTGTGCCTTGTCATGCTTGTATGGGTTCTTTTGTTTTGAGGGATTAAACAGATTTGTCTCTTTATGACTCACCATCTTAAATATTTGTGTCAGTTGACTGAATCCATACCAGTTCCAAATCTAAGCAATGCTCAAATTGGGTGAGCAGTTTAAATAATGACTAGCTTCATCTATCAGTACACTAAACACAATCAAAAGTAAATGTTGTTTTTAGTACAGGGATAGGTCAGCATGGTACCAACAGCACATTTTGACGTTGATTGGTTAAAATAATCCAACATTTTCAGGTGGCCTGGTTCTGTGTGTACTATAGAAATCATGGAAACAAATAATGTAGACAAGCTTTGAAAATATTATCTTCTGACCATCTCGGTGTGTCTGAGAGTTGCTATAGGAACAGCTTTGCCCATCAGCTGGAGTGGTTCAGTATTCCGGCTGAGTCATGCCGCAGCGCTCACGACAGGGAGATGGAACGAGCAATTTCCTGAGCCATCTTCATTATGGTCTTATTGAGTGATACCTCACAATGCTGAAATAGCCTTCTGTGAGGTGAAAAAGTTGCTATGTGAGAGGAACTATAGAAGGCCCTGTTAGCAGTAATTCCAACCAGAAATCAGTGGCAACTACAAGGCGTCATGTATGTCAGATGATGTACACAGTATTAAGGCCTTTAAAAGGTTTTGATAAAATTTGCTTTAATGTCTCTAAAGCTCACTTGAAATCTGGCAATCTGAGTGCTTTGGCTGCCATTCTAATCACTATCACAATAATAATGACCCTCATTACATCCTCATTCATCCACAAACCTTATTTGGTATTCCACTAGGTAGAGGCATTGTTCTCCAGAGATACAAGGCTTTTTGCATCTCAAAAATAAAAGACAACAGATGCGCGATAAAAGATACAGATGCTGAAATGGCCAGATTACCGAAGTAAATATGTGCTGGATTCTTACTTGGTTTTGTGTAATCACATTTTCATCAACAACCCAACACAGATGCTCTCATCAGTGATTCTCTGTGGATGTTGTTTGCCTACGCAGCATAGCATTGCTAATGTGAGATGGCATTGCTTGCATCATTCACTGTGGATCCGAGACTTTCCAATATAGGGGTGGAGGGAAGGGAACCCATGATTCTCGGGAAACGGAGGTTGGGTGACAGGTTGATTACGATAAACTGCTGACCGGGAACTGTGTCTGCACCATTGCTGCCTGCTGTAATTCATGGTGACTTCTGCCTCAGCCCGACCTAGGTTATAGAACTGTAATATATTGCTTCAGAATAGATAAATGGCTAAAGTCATCCTCTGTTAAACCTTTCATATGCCTTTAACATGCCACGTTATAAGGGAATTCTGTTTCAGGTGTCATTCGTTACCAATGTCACAAATTAAGCATTTAGAARAAATCAGACTAATTTGTTGTAGATTTATCGAAGTATTGCCATTGCAATTTAATCCAGAGGGGAACATCTATTGTCAGTGGACCTATTCCAAGCAATAATTACAATTAAATAGAGACAAGATAAAATATTTAAGCAAATTCTTCCCCATCCTCCTTCACTATTCTGCAATAGAGGCCTCACGTTGAGGACGGAATGTTTTTCAGATTGGATGTTTGGACTGATGACTCCAGTTTTCCAAGTCTTGTTTAGCTTTCCTTTTTTCTCTCTCACAATCTGCTGTTGCTATGGAATCCTTGTGCGAGACCAGTGGCCATGACATCATCCCGTTTACAGTAGACAGCCTCTTTCCATCCCCCAAGGACTCGAGCAAGGGACAGTGGTTTGATGGACACGCTTCAGCTGTAATTCACTCTATGGATGGAAATAGCCACATTGTCGTATCCCATTGTTTGTGCTGGAAAGAACTCTGCTGGTCTTTCTCCGTAAGCACTACAAACTAGGACTATAAATCTGTAAATATGCTGCAAATGTTTATATGAAATAGAGGCATTCGAAACGAAACGTACACCGCTATTACTGGAGCTGAAACACACATGCAGGTACAGTAGGTTCCTCATTAAGTCTTAGACAGTTTTGGAGGTGACACTGGACAGGAGGGAGAAGTAGAGGAGAGCATTATCGCTTAATGTTACACAAAAATGTGTAATTTGCATAAATGTAGCTTGTTTTTAGACAACTATTATGATCCCTACTATGGAATCGATGTTGATGGAGTTGACGTCATGTCATCATAATTCTCAATCATCATCAAACAATGGTATGACAAACATGTATTTCCACAAGGGGGCAGTGCAAGCCTACTTTTACACATCAAGGGGCCGCCCCTGCTGCTTGCACGACATGTAGGGATACAGCCCTACATTTTCAGCACATATCTAACACAACAGTTAAAAACGTTGATTACTTTATCGTACCAGATCCTGTATATTTACCTATTTACCAACATGTAGGTTGCAATCTGGTTAGTCTTATGGGTAATTGGTCCTATTACTGTGAAGCCCCTCTGGTTGTGGAGGATGAGGCAAACACACAGAGATATAGAGAAAGTGACGCTCCACYGCAATCACAGCAGTTCCCCTCCCATCATTTCTGTGTTTATTAGTTCTGGAAGAAGTGCACCTTTTATTGAGTGAGAGGAGTGAAAAACTGCAAGCCTCTATAAATCAGAGTGTGTATGGAGGTCAGGGTGGGGAATGGGAGTGGGGGTGTAAGGCCAGCCCTTGATGGGACACAACAGGGAGTTGGGTGAGGCGGACACAGAGTACGGCACACAAGTGCATTTCTGGCTTCAGGGTGAGGTCTTGATGAACAGTCACGTCCCAGATAGTGACAGTGCTTAATGACTATCTCTGAAATAGACAGGGGCCCATCGGACACTGTCCTCTGCAAACACACAAACACACACACACTGCTCTTAAAGTGCCTCAGTGAAAACCAGATGCCATTTTACTTGGCCCCTGGGAGAAAAACTGTAAATGTTAATTTTACAGGATGTGCTTTTCTTAATTCCCAAAAGTGTATTTAGTTAATTCCCGGTTGGGAGTTGAGCGTCTAGACAATGATGCTATTTTAAGCTTGGAGTCAGGCAGTAAATGCCCCTCCTCTCTCATTTCATACTCTCTCTCTCTCTGTTGTTCTCTCTTGTTCTCTCGCTCGCTTTCTCTCCCCTTATTTATACAGATCAGTCAACAATTTCCATCACCCCTGTCCCCAGAGATATCACCTGATATGTGGCTCTATGTTGTCACCGTCCCCTCTAGGCTGTGTTGAAGGACATCCCTCACTAACATCACTCCAGAGGCTTCACACTGGGCTCCCTGTTCTTGTCCCAAAGACTAAAATACACTTAATAAAAATGTCTGAATATAACAAGAGAAAAAATATGTTTCCCCCTCAGATTAATTCCAGATATTGCATACATAGATAATATGTTACTGTTAACCCATGTTCTTTTTGCAATTTTTGGGATACGTTTTGGATCCTGATATTTTTGGAGCCTGTGTTCATTTACCATTTCCAGCTCATGGCCTGAAGAGTGTTTAAATCACCACCTCTCCCACCAAGAGGACCTTCATCTTTCAAAGCCCTCGCTGTCTTATGGTTCCCAACCTATAAACTCTAAAAGTATTTACGTCTTTGATTTAGTCTGAGATGTATTAATCCATTAGAGGAATGGTTTCCCGTTCGGCGTTAAGTCCTGAAGCAGTTTTTTGCTCATCGTGGGCAGTCAGTAGCAGTGGCTTCCCCCGTTTTATTGACTTATTTCAATTGAATAAACATTCTGTGATGTTATAAATCACAGCACACATAAAGAAAAAAAAGATGAATGTGGCAGTTACAGGTGAGGCAGGAGTTGAAGTGAATACTAAAGTGTGATTGCATTTCCCAGGCCTGAACCATGGCGACATGGCATTCACTCCCAGAGATCTAACCCTATTGCATTTACTGTCTATGTTGCGTTTCCTGGCTGTGAGTTAAAAATAATCTTTAAAAAAAATGCTTTGGATGGACATATTCTGAGCCTATCTGCTCATTTCCTCTATGCTAGTTTTATTAGCCATCATTCATAGCCTTGGCGATGGAGAGGTACATTGACCACATGACTGCAGAGTGCCAGTAAACCATTTGATGACTTCCATTTTCTAGAAGTATATAAAATGAGATATGCGAGGGTAGATGAACAGGTGCACACTTCAGATACACCAGCAGCAGCTCCCCTAATGGGATACGACAGTGAGAGGATGAGTGAGCTGTGACACTTCCCCTTGTCTGTGTTCAGGAACATGACTCTCTGGTCCCAGCCCTAAACTCTGGCCCACACTCCTCCAGACAACCGTCTCAGCTTGACAAACCTCCCCAGTTTAGTGAGTTGTGTTTGGATTTTAAAAAATGCAGGAAACGTGACTATGTGGTTCAGTCAGATGAGTCAAGATGTGGCTGCTTGGTTCACTTGTCATCGTCTGGAGGGAAGATAACATTGGTGCCCAGACAGCCTCTTGTTCCTTCAGTTGGGCTGCAGAAAGTAGCCTTTTGTTGCAGTGAGTTGAGCTAAGCTGAAATGAATGCAGTCCACCTACCCTTTTTGAAAAATTTGCATTTTCCATGTCCTGTTAAACATTAGTCAAGTGCAACAAATGTGCCACTGTTTGGAGCGATTTCACTTAAGTGGCTCCATGTATGAAGGGAAGGCCTTTTTGTCACGCTGTCACTGGAGAGCACCAAGCATAGAGGGAGTTACGGTCGGTTTACCCTGCTGAAAAGGATCCAAATGTGCCTCCTAGGTACCATGATGCATCAACATTTGAAACCATGGTTGGTTGGAGTGTGTGTGTGCAGAGGCGTCATGTCCACAGGGGGCACAGGGGGCACAAGGGCACGTGCCCCCTCAGATAAAAAAAAAAAAAAAAGTCATACATTTTATTTTTAAATATATATTCTCATTCAGCTTTCAGATGTGAAATGAATTACTAGACGCAATTTTTAAGCCAAAGTTTTTATCATAATTATTTATAAATAGATCTGTCAGCTGTATTTTGCGGAGGGGGTACACTGACTGGACCAGACCATTCTCCTTCCAAGGTGCACCAGGGAAGAAAATATATGCTAGGCAGTACGCTAGATACTCTAGTGCGTGCAGACAGTATAGTCAGAGGAGGACAGAGTGTCGACTGTCAAGTGCCACACACAGTGTTTTTATTTGATTTTGGCTGCCGGTGATGAGCAGGAATCACCTCGCAGGAGGTATGTTTGGAAATTAATTTGATCAAGCTATGTAACCTATTGATTCCTTCTTGATTAATAAAAAATACAAATATCTCCGTAATACTAGCCACCTAGCAATTTTATTAAGTTGGCTTTAACTAGCCAGCTAGATACTGTAGGTTCCCAATCTCACAACTAGTTACCAAGCCTTTTCAGGCTATCAATCAAGTTAGAGTAGCTTGTCTAACTATCTTAGCTGGTATGCCTGCTGGCAAGCTTGCTAGACTTTAGAAAATACTAAAATTGCTTTGAACGCCCACTCCAGTAGAAATCCTTTTTCGAGCTGAAAGACGATGGCCAGAGCTTACCAGTGATGTTGCACAACGATGTTAGTCAATAAGTAATTGTTTTACTCAAAGTAGGATATATTTGGGCTTGAGGTGCCAAATCCGAATGTGTGACTTCGGATGTTTCTGAGTCTTATGGGTATTTTTCAATGAGATGACATGCAAATTATTTTCAGCCTACATTTAGTTTTAGGGCTGGATTTTATTTAAATGTTACCACCCACCAGCATGGCAATGTTTATTAAATCAGAAGCACCTGCTACAAAGTTATTCCTTTTCTCAAGTTGTCTGAGAGCCAAACAGCTTTTCTCTGTAGCCTACACTTGGGTTTCGACTAGATAAAATAGCCACAAAGTCAAAATTGGCTATATCATACAAATTCATGAAAACAAATATGAGCTTTTTGGTCTTAATTTAAGGTTAGGGTTTATGAGTGTGTGTTTATGGCAGTGTTAACTAGTGACAAACCTACACTTGGTCACATGCAGCAAATTCAAATAGGGGGTTCAAACTTTTGTTTTTGCACCTCCCATTTTTTACCAGCAAATGATCGTAGTCCATCCAATAATGCTCCAAACCGTTCACTAGTTAGGCTATCTGTATTACCAAACCATTCAATAGTTAGGCTATCAATTGTGACAATAATGCTAGTACGAACTCGGACCCAGGCGCAGAGAAGCACAGCAGGCAGAGGTAAGGGTAAACCGAGAACATTTACTAAGGTCTTCACAGAAAAAAACTACGCAATAGCACACTAATCAAAACATGAGACCTAAGCAAAGATCCCACAGAGGAACCTAAATAGCCAGGCAACAGGTGAATCGAGAGGGCAATCAACCACAGGTGAAACCAATAATAACAATCAGGGTAACCTGGACACTACAAACAAAGTAAGGGTGCCCTCCAGCGGTAACCTAAGGGAGCTCACTCAAAAATGAAACAGAACTATGACAATCCATATTACCAAACTGTTCAATAGTGAGGCTATCCATATTACCAAACCATTCACATAGGCCTATCCATATTACCAACCATTCACTAGTTAACTATCCATATTACCAAAACCGTTCACTAGTTAGACTACCATATTACCAAACCGTTCACTAGTTAGACTATCCAATACCAAACCGTTCACTAGTTACTATCCAATTACCAAACCGTTCACTAGTTAGACTATCCATATTACCAACCGTTCACTAGTTAGTCTATCCATATTACCAAACCGTTCACTAGTAGACTATCCATATTACCAAACCGTTCACTAGTTAGTCTATCCATATTACCAAACCGTTCACTAGTTAGACTATCCATATTACCAAACCGTTCACTAGTTAGATTACCATATTACCAAACCGTTCACTAGTTAGTCTATCCATATTACCAAACCGTTCACTAGTTAGACTATCCATATTACCAAACCGTTCACTAGTTAGACTATCCATATTACCAAACCGTTCACTAGTTAGACTATCCATATTACCAAACCGTTCACTAGTTAGACTATCCATATTACCAAACCGTTCACTAGTTAGACTATCCATATTACCAAACCGTTCACTAGTTAGTCTATCCATATTACCAAACCGTTCACTAGTTAGACTATCCATATTACCAAACCGTTCACTAGTTAGACTATCCATATTACCAAACCGTTCACTAGTTAGTCTATCCATATTACCAAACCGTTCACTAGTTAGACTATCCATATTACCAAACCGTCACTAGTTAGTCTATCCATATACCAAACCGTTCACTAGTTAGACTATCCATATTACCAAACCGTTCACTAGTTAGTCTATCCATATTACCAAACCGTTCACTAGTTAGACTATCCATATTCCAAACCGTTCACTAGTTAGTCTATCCATATTACCAAACGTTCACCAGTTAGACTATCCATATTACCAAACCGTTCACTAGTTAGACTATCCATATTACCAAAACCGTTCACTAGTTAGACTATCCATATTACCAAACCGTTCACTAGTTAGACTATCCATATTACCAAACCGTTCACTAGTTAACTATCCATATTACCAAACCGTTTAATAGTTAGGCTATCCATATTACCAAACCATTCACTAGTTAGACTATCATACTACCAAACCGCTCACTAGTTATACTATCCATATTACCAAACCGTTCACTAGTTGACTATCCATATTACCAAACCGTTCACTAGTTAGACCATCCATATACCAAAACCGTTCACTAGTTAGGCTATCCATATTACCAAGTTGTACACGTTAGCTATCCATTTTACCAAACCGTTCACTAGTTAGTCTATCCATTTTACCAAACGCTCAATAGTTATACTATCCATATTACCAAACCGTTCACTAGTTGACTATCCATATTACCAAACCTCACTAGTTAGACTATCCATATTACCAAACCGTTCACTAGTTAGACTATCCATATTACCAAACCGTTCACTAGTTAGACTATCTATATTACCAAACCGTTCACTAGTTAGTCTATCCATATTACCAAACCGGTCACTAGTTAGACTATCCATATTACCAAACCGTTTAATAGTTAGACTATCCATATTACCAAACCGTTCACTAGTTAGACTATCCATATTACCAAACCGTTCACTAGTTAGACTATCCATATTACCAAACCGTTTAATAGTTAGACTATCCATATTACCAAACCGTTCACTAGTTAGTCTATCCATATTACCAAACCGTTCACTAGTTAGACTATCCATATTACCAAACCGTTTAAGTTAGACTATCCATATTACCCAACGTTCACTAGTTAGACTATCCATATTACCAAGTTGTACACTAGTTATGCTATCCATTTTACCAAACCGTTCACTAGTTAGTCTATCCATTTTACCAAACCATTCACTAGTTAGACTATCCATATTACCAAACCGTTCACTAGTTAGATTATCCATATTACCAAAACCGTTCACTAGTTAGTCTATCCATATTACCAAACCGTTCACTAGTTAGACTATCCATATTACCAAACCGTTCACTAGTTAGACTATCCATATTACCAAACCGTTCACTAGTTAGTCTATCCATATTACCAAACCGTTCATAGTTAGACTATCCATATTACCAAACCGTTCACTAGTTAGACTATCCATATTACCAAACCGTTCACTAGTTAGACTATCCATATTACCAAAACCGTTCACTAGTTAGTCTATCCATATTACCAAACCGTTCACTAGTTAGTCTATCCATATTACCAAACCGTTCAATAGTTAGACTATCCATATTACCAAACCGTTCACTGTTAGTCTATCCATATTACCAAAACCGTTCAATAGTTAGACTATCCATATACCAAACCGTTCACTAGTTAATCTATCCATATTACCAAGTTGTACACTAGTTATGCTATCCATATTACCAAAACGTTCAGTAGTTAGACTATCCATAGGCTCCCTAGAAAGTCAGAAACCTAGGAAAAAACCTATAGAGGAACAATGCTTTGAGGCGTTCTTCAAGATTTAAGAAATAATAATCACAGTGGACATAGAGGGTGCAACAGGTCAGCACCTCAGGAGTAGATGTCAGTTGCTTTCATAGCCCAGCATTCAAAGGTCGAGACAGCAGTGCGAGGGGGGGGGGGGGGGGGTAGAAACAGCAGTCTGGGCAAGTAACATGACCGGTGAACATCAGGGTTCCATAGCCGCAGGCAGAACAGCAGAAACCCCCGGACAGGGCCAACCAGGGAGGATATAACCTCACCTACTTTGCCAAAGCACAGCCCCCACACCACTAGAGGGATATCAACAGACCACCAACTTACTACCCTGAGACAAGGCTGAGTATAGCCCACGAGGATCTCCCCCACAGCACAAGCCAGAGGATAGGAAGGATGGCAGAGTGCAAGCAAGCCAGTGACTCAGCTCCCGTAATAGGGTCAGAGGCAGAGAATCACAGTGGAGAGAGGGGAGCCGGCCAGGCAGAGACAGCAAGGATGTGGGCCAGCATCCCCGTGGAACACTTTATACACCTTGTAGTCAATGCCCCGATGAACTTAAGCTGTTCTGAGGGCAAAAGGAGGTGCATCTCAATATTAGGAAGGTGTTCCTAATGTTTTGAACAGTCTGTGTATAGCTGCACAATTTAAATAATGCATTGATATATAGCTAGCTAGCTTACTGAAATGATAACAGAGAGAACAAAGAATATAGCTATTTGATAATGTCAGTGTGCATGTCCAAATATTAATGATGTCTGGAATCCGACACGGTTTCACTGGAATTAACGGCAAGAGTCAGACAAACGTCCACCCTCAACATGTCAACAACTTGTATAGGCATGGTTTAGCTGAGACTCATCTCTTGACAGGTAGGCTGGCAGTCTTTGTCTGAAAGAATAATTTTTGTAGGGCATACCCCGAAGTGACTCTTTACTCTGTATGCAAGAATTTCCTCTGCGTTGTCTTATTTTACCAACCCCCATTGTCACACCTCTGGGTAGCAGAGGTTCTGTTGTCTAAAGGTTTGTAGGTCTGATGTCTGATTGGGGGATAACTTTACAGTAATGCTATTGGTCAACAACTCAGATTTTGAATCCAAACAACTCAGATATTATAAAAGGGTCTTATCTTCATTGTTTCTTTCTCTTTTTTGTTCCTGGTCTGCGGTGGTGAGATTCCTACACCCTTTCTTTCTCTCTCCCTCTCCCATGAGCTATGGGCCATTCATTTTACAAAGTAATTAAATACATTTTTCTCAGACATTTCTCAGACATTTCAAGTCCAGCAACTCAACTATAGTCTTGCATATTGCAATGTATCTTTATGGAGTCAGATAATTCATGTAATGGGCTGATTGCTTAATCTTATTCAGAGGTGCATGTGAAGACAGGAATTATTCGAAATAGGTGCRGCAACTTCCTCTGAGGTGGGCCTTTCATTATTGGGTTATGGTATACTATATACCTGTGTAGCAGTTGTACTCAAGGCATAAAACTTCTTAAAGAATCAATATCATTCAATAAAATTACAATTGAACAGGTGAAGAGTTATGCTTAGATAACCTATGCAGAAAAATATACATATTTCTTTTACATACAATTAAGCGTAATGATTATGGCTCTAGATTGCAGGACAAAGTGTGTTTCCGGTGTTAAAAAAATGCTAAATTCTCTGAATTCCAGAACCCCCATCCTCATGATCCTGATGTACTTAATTCCTCCTCTAAAATAATGGATGCATGACGCCCCTGTGTGTGTGTGTGTGTGTGTGTGTGTGTGTGTGTGTGTGTGTGTGTGTGTGTCTGTCTCAAGTATAGAGAGGGAGATGTATTTCTTCTCTGGTGGCATTAAACATTTTAATAGCAGCTCAATCTACATGTTGACCTCTTTTGCTCTCTCTATGGCGGTTGCCAATCTGTGAGGAAAGTGTCAACAGTATGCTCTGAGTCTACAAGAACTCTCAGAAACACTTTTGCTGAATCATAAAGTGGGCAAATCTTAACTTTAGTAACTCTCTCCCCGCGTGTGTTTAAGATGTCCTGTCACAGCCCGGTCAACCCACTTCATCATGATGAAGGAGAAATTACATTTATAACTGCAGAGGCCATTACTGTGATTGTGAATAAACAACACCATGTTGTCAACAAATGAAGCAGAAGTGCCTTTCAGCCCTCTTACACAGATCAAATTGTCTCRAATAACAGAGAGAGGTAGAGGAGCCTTTTGTGAACTCTGCAAGGCAACCACTGTGCCCCAAGCGTGCCACTGTAACTGCACTTCCTGTGTCACGAAGACGGGGTGTCGCTTTGAATTAGGTCCCCATCGCCCCACACAAAAAACAAATGGCCCGGAAGTGGGTTAGAACATATAGGCCACTGTAACAAGAGGTCTTTAGTTTAAATCAAAGTCATTGCTTGATGTGAGACCAGTATGACTGTGTGCGTGATAAGACAAGTTGATTTATATTTGCGTCTGTGAGAGGGATGGGATGTGTGCCTTCCCATGGGCGGATGGGTAGTGTACTGTCTCTTGGATGCCCTGAAATTAGAGAGGCTTTTTGACTTGAACTGATATGATGTAAAGAGATTTCTAACCCTGAAGATGGACAGGACATATGACATCACCAGCCAGTAGCCACAGACTCTATTTTTCCTCTGGGAAGAACAACTCAAAGCTTATCGTTGGCATGGTTATCTACAGCGAATATTGAATGTGTAATTTGATCAGCAACGCAATGTGAAATGCACTCCACATAATGGCACTGTGCAATATCGATTCTTTCAATTATCGCTCCTTTTATTTCTGTCCTGTGACACTATACTCATCGTGTAGCAGCTAAACTAGATCTGGTGGCAATCCCCTATTAGTCTACTACAGGCAGCAAGGGAAGCACATCATGCATGGTCAATCCATTGAGTGATGTGAGCTGTAACAGGAAATGAGAGGCCGTCACAGACTCCTCTTCATCTGGAGAGACAGGRTATGAGATACTTGACCTCTGACCCATATCACTGTAGATCACAATCTCTGCTCCTTAGAATCCTTTGTTCCTAATTGTTCCTTGCATGACCAATGTGTTTGTTTGCAACAGACAAGTTAAGCGACATCACTGTTCTACTGAGAGATCTCGGATTTGTGAGTTTCAGAATGGACTGTCCAGTGCTACAGTGCSATCAGTATGAGTCGACAGGGCACTCGCTCCCGACCTCACTTACATGCCTCAGTCAGCCTTGTGTTTGTATTGACAACCAGGTAGTGTTTGGCCTTGTTCGATATGGCGGTCGCTTCACTGAGCCGCAGCTAAAGAGATCATACCAAAGATGCAGGAGAAACAGTCCCCCCCCCCACTCTGGCAGGATCTTTGTCTGCCTCTGTTGGGTCAATACCAAACACAATCAATGGAGGTTCCAGGGTCGGAAGAGCATTGTGGCGATGCCATTTCTCTGTTTGGGCCATGGAAAAGAGTGGGTCAAAAATGCCATGGTACATGCTATGGTATGCAAACTTGGATGTAATTGTCTAGGATGTAATGCTTTAGTTCACCTAAAATGTGTCATTGTGGAATCTATCCAATGAAGACACCTACTGGTTGCAGTCTAATAACAAAGAGAATGCTGTATCACCAATGATGCCTGCATGTAAAATAAGGACTTAGAGCTGCTTATCATGTTCTATTTCCTGTTGTCCAAAGCCTCTCCTTGAAGACAAAAGAGAAGAAAAGGCGACTCGTGGAAATAAAAATGGGACGGGAGAGATTTGAGGAGCGTCTGGCAGGCTATTCTCAGGTTCAGTGGTTCATTTGATGGGGGGGGCTTTACCAAGCAAATAAATAAAATATGTTTTGCTGTATCAGGCACTTTCAACAAATTAAAGTCAATACAGCGGAACGGCCTGTTCCTGGTTCCCTCCGTCTGCTTCTCAGGAGGCAGCAGGGATGAGACAGAGAGAGACCTGGGCTCTATGAGCTGCTGCAGCATGATGCTCCACTTCCACACTCCATCGTTCCCAGCCTCTCCCCTCTCTGCCACCCGCCACGTATCATTAGAACTATTAATAACACCTGTCCAATAAGACAAACCACTGAACCACCCTGACCTAAACATGTCAAAATCCATATACTCTTTCCATGATATACCGTATCTCTACCCCCTCTTAAATGTTTGATGTTGAGGTTTTACTTGTGAAACATTTCCCTCCATACCAGTAGGAAATGTGTTTTACAGAGCAATAAGGAATACTCTAAAAGTAACATATTATACAAGGCTTCCAACTGGAATTCCCAATTGCAACAGTTCTACCAGAAAAAAGGAAGATAACAGGAATAGAACAAGTATGGTGGGATTTTCCCCCTGCAATGCTTACGCATCTCCTCAAACTGGCTTTTTGCCCACAATCACATTCAAGTACACACTGTTCATCTTTGTGTCTCATATCTCTTCTGACGGCTGTTCCGGACCCACTCTGCAATCAGAGGGAGAAGTTAGAGGCAGTCGCTGGGAAACCAGATTGTACCTTTTCTCCCTCACTGCTCCCTGGAGTCTCTCTGCTATCTGTGGAACCATTTCTGTACTTTCTCCACACTTCCCCCCCCACCTCTCTGCTATCTGTGGAACCATTTCTGTACTTTCTCCACACTGTCCCCCCCACCTCTCTGCTATCTGTGGAACCATTTTTGTACTTTCTTCACACTTTCCCCACACCTCTCTGCTATCTGTGGAACCATTTCTGTACTTTCTCCACACTTTCCCCACATCCCTCTGCTCTGTGTCCTGCTCTTTAGTTTGCTAGCTGTTATTTAAGTTCCCCAGTTCATGTGGAATCCCCCACATGCACGAACAGCCACATGCACACCTACAGTATGTTATTTCTCACATGAAAACATGCACTTCTTCACATTTTCTCTGATTCCAAACATTGTTCTGCTAACAAGCCACTATTATGCAGGAAATTCTAGCAGTTACTCATTTGTTGGCATTCATGGACAGCAGTGGTGTAACATAATTATACAAATATTTAATGTAGAAAAATGTCAGTGTACATATGGATTACAGAGGACCTTTGCATACCAAGTAAGGATTTAATTCACATTTTGACAATGGAATAGTGAATGTCCTTTAAACCATTTCAAAGCATTCTCTTCTGCTGTGTTCCATTGGTGTAATCTGTGAGGGACAGTCACTTGGTGGGAGACTCGACCACGAGTCTTTATTTGTCTACTCATGACGAGAGCTACAGCCATTGTAGAGATTAAAATCATGTGAGCGGGAAGCATCAATCTAAGAGGAGGGCCTGCGCAAAGGCTAGCCCCATCACACCTCCATAGGTACCCTGTGCAGGACGTGGCTCAGATACACTCCATTGAGCTCCTCATCTTCTTGATTTAAAGGTCTCTCAAGTGAGGAAGACAGAATGGGAGGGGGAGAATGGGAGGGGGAGCGAGGCAAAAAGGAGTTAGAACTGGTGAATTCCTTTCTATCCTCTACTCTACTCTCTCAAATCAAATCAAATTTTATTGGTCACATACACGTGGTTAGCAGATGTTAATGCGAGTGTAGCGAAATGCTTGTGCTTCTAGTTCCGACCGTGCAGTAATATCTAACAAGTAGTCTAACAATTTCCCAACAACTACCTAATACACACAAATCTAAAGGGGTGAAAGAGAATATGTACATATAAATATAGTCTGATGGCCTTGAGATAGAAGCTGTTTTTCGGTCTCTCGTCCCAGCTTTGATGCACCTGTAAGGACCTCGCCCTCTGGATGGTAACGGTGTGAACAGGCAGTGGCTCGGGTGGTTATTGTCCTTGATTATCTTTTTGGCCTTCCTGTGACATCGGGTGCTGTAGGTGTCATGGAGGGCAGGTAGTTTGCCCCCGGTGACGTGTTGTGCAGACTGCACCACCCTCTGGAGAGCCCCGTGGTTGAGGGCGGTGCAGTTGCCGTACCAGGCTGTGATACAGGATGCTCTCGATTGTGCATCTGTAAAAGTTTGTCATGGTTTTGTGTGACAAGACAAATTTATTCAGCCTCCTGAGGTTGAAGAGGTGCTGTTGCGCCTTCTTCACCACACCGGCTGTGTGGGTGGACCATTTCAGTTTGTCTGTGATGTGTACGCCGAGGAACTTAAAACTTTCCTCTGCTGTTTCCTGAAGTCCACAATCATCTCCTTTGTTTTGTTGACGTTGAGTGAGAGGTTGTTTTCCGACACCACACTCCGAGTGCCCTCACCTCCTCCCTGTAGGCTGTCTCGTCATTGTTGGTATTCAAGCCCACTACTGTTGTCGTCTGCAAACTTGATGATTGAGTTGGAGGCGTGTATGGCCACGCAGTCGTGGGTGAACAGGGAGTACAGGAAGGGGCTGAGCACGCACCCTTGTGGTGCCCCAGTGTTGAGGGTCAGCGAAGTGGAGATGTTGTTTCCTACCTTCACCACCTGGGGGGCGGCCCGTCAGAAAGTCTAGGACCCAATTGCACAGGGCGGGGTTCAGACCCAGGGCCTCCAGGTTGATGATGAGCTTGGAGGGTACTATGGTGTTGAATGCTGAACTGTAGTCAATGAACAGCATTTTTACATATGTATTCCCCTTGTCCAGATGGGATAGGGCAGTGTGCAGTGTGATGGCGATTGCATCGTCTGTGGACCTGTTGGGGCGGTATGCAAACTGAAGTGGGTCTAGGGTGGCCGGTAAGGTGGAGGTGATGTGATCCTTGACTAGCCTCTCAAAGCACTTCATGATGACAGAAGTGAGTGCTATGGGGCGGTAGTCATTTAGTTCAGTTATCTTTGCCTTCTTGGGTACAGGAACAATGGTGGCCATCTTGAAGCATGTGGGGACAGCAGACTGGGATAGGGAGCGATTGAATATGTCCGTAAACATACCAGCCAGCTGGTCTGCGCATGCTCTGAGGACGTGGCTAGGGATGCCAGCAGCCCAGACGGCATGGTCTCTTGGTCTCTTGTCAATGAGGCTTGGAAGTATGTAAGGAGGAATAACGTGGATCTGTCGTGCTGAAGTGCATTCATGGTTTACCAATGTGCTTTCACTCTCTCCCCCTTCTCTTCCTGTCCTCTCTTTAATAATAACCAAGGGGCTGCATCTGCAGTAATTTCACCCACGGTCGCTTTGCCCCCGTGGCTTGGTGGGACTTCCTAGAGGAGGGCCTGGTGTCAGTGTAACCCAATCAGCACAGACTGAGGGGTTCTGCAGCCACACACCCGAGCATGGACAGAATTTATGTAGGAGCCCCCCAGCTCTGTCTGTGTCCTGTAGTGTGGCGGAGACAAGTTTTACAGACGGGTGGATCTTGCCATCCCCAGAAGCTACTGGCGACCAGGTGAGAATGGCTTTCCATTCTGCTGTATTGAACTGGTAATGAGGACAGACCAGCTTTTCACATGGAGCTCCCACCTCCTGCTGACACATTCTCAGAGCAGTGTCTGGTACTCTGAGCTTATTGCCGTGACACACAACATGTGATTCATTATGCTTATTTCAGGAAGTTATATTCATCAAAATAGAAAATAAGCTCAGCAGCTGAGAGTTGCTGAGCTCATGGTTTAGAGAGCGTGAGTGATTGGTGATGTGTGAATTGATTTGGTATTTGAGAGAGGCATGTGGAGCTTTTAGCGCTGTGCAGTGTGGGACTGGGAGTCCTTGTGAGAGTGACCCCAGGAGGGATGCCACATTAGCAGTGCGACCCCCAAGGCGCTACCTCTCTAAGAGGTTGGGACCTCTCGGCTATGTGCTTGTGCTGCAGCTTGTTCAGCAGGATAGAGGGCCTTTACTCTTGTTGATGCCATGACGAACCTGCTACCCCCGGGGGTGCCACAGATGTTACAGGCTTGCAGGTCAAGGCTCCCCTGGAAAGGAGCTATTGTAGGGAACTAAGTGGAACACCATCATACAGCACCTTTAATGCATTATTTAAGTGTGATGTGTGGTATGCAGTGGTGTATAGCTGATGGTACTGCATGTATGACAGCAGGTATACATATAATATTGTTGACAAACGGTGCAGTGATTATGGTTGCCAACAGAGAATGGCAGGATGTGAGAGTAATTGCATATTGGTTGATAAACAACATATCTTTAAGGTCAGTGGATCACATCCAGTCATTCTGATTACATTAGAAGCTCCAGTTCACGGTGACTGGGCATTTGAGGCAGAGCTAGTTGTGTGACCCAACTGACAACAGCTCATTTTCTTCAGTTTTGATGAAAAAGTATTGCTCTTTTTGTTAGCAATAGCTCATACCATGGTTATTATTTCCAGGTGGAATTTTAAAGAAGAAACCACACTTATTTTTCAAGGAACAACACTTGCTTGTTTTTTGTGTGCTGGTGTAAAACACATGGACATTATTTTCAAGTGGGAATTTGAAAATAATGGCAGGTATGTGCAGAGCAGAATGGTATCTTCTGTCAGTATTCTGTTATCAGTGCTCACTACTATCATATCTCACCAGAAGATGTTGCTGTTGCTCTCGGTCCAAACATACAACCATCCTGCTCCTCTTTATCCTGTGTCGCTTTTTCATGTAAATAGGAGTGAAGAACATGAAAATCTGTCAGGACCACAGCATCCAGACATTCCCCTCTTCCTCCTCTGGTCTATCCATTGATCTTTTGTTTTCTGTGGTTCATTGGCCTGTGGTTGTTTTGATGCTCTGTGTCAGAGGAGTGCTCAGAGAAATGAAATGGCATGAGCAGATCCTGTGTGATTTCAGGTGAAAAGGGTTGTAAATCCTCACAGGGTTACCAGTCAACTGTCTGTTTTTCCTCAGTGTTAATTTAGTTTWAAAAAATAGTGATGAAAATATTAATTTGTCACCTATTTTTCTGTGGAAATTGACGGGACTATAATTGAGTATATAGACCCCCCCCCCCAAAAAAATATGACTAAACGAAAATTATTTTTCATTTCAGTTGACTAAAACGAGAATAAAATGAGAAAAGACTAAATGATCTCTTTGACTAAAATCTGACTACTAAGTGGACTGAACAACAGTGTTTGAGAGATTGAGAGGTTTTTAGAATTAGCATTGCAGATGCACAGTGCAGTTCAGTTCAGTTCAGCAGTGGGAAGGACACGCCACACCTGGCACATACAGCCTACATCAGCTGGTGAGCTGCGGGGGAGCAAGCGATGAGTGTGGGCAGACATGCTCTGCTCCGGCTCCAATTATACACTTCGCGCAGGCGACTCTCTTACTTAGCTACCCTTTGCCTGGTTAAGAAACACAAGCTGTTTTACGAAATTAAAAACAATAGCAGCATTGAGTCTAATAGTAAAATGAATGTAGCAGGCGTAAAAATAAACAACTGAAACTAGATCCCCTACATACTGGTCTTGATGAGAAGAAAAAAAACTGTCGGGGGAGGTTCTCTTCTGCAGTGTTTCAACCAATCCAGTAACTGTGGAGGAGGAGATAAGATGGAGTGTCACCTTGTTAATGTCCAAAAGCGGAAGTCACATCACATTCTCTCTTTCCATTTCTCCTGAAAACCGGAACATCCGGTTGTTGGGGAGTCGGAAGAGGCCAATAGTAAAACAACAGTCTATGTTTTTGGCTCCCCAACAACCTGATGTTCCGGTATAGGAATGTAAACTGTCTTTGAATTTGTAGTGTTACTCAACCCTCCGTCTTTCCCCACTGCATTACAAAGCCAGGTTCTGTAGCCAAGTCTCTCTCTTTTCCACAGACAAAACGGCTTGATTGTAGCCCTTAGAGTTAAAAAGATATACCCAGGCTTTTTTTTCTTTCAATCGTGCATTGGTGGGTCATCTTCTCTCTCTCTCTCTCTCTCTCTCTCTCTCTCTCTCTCTCTCCTCTCTCTCTCCTCTCTCTCTCTCTCATCTCTCTCTCTCTCGCTCTCTCTCTCTCTCTCTCTCTCTCTTCTCTCGCTCTCTCTCTCTCTTCTCGTCTCTCTCTCTCTCTCTCTCTCTCTCTCTCTCTCTCTCTCTCTCTCTCTCTCTCTCTCTCTCTCTCTCTCTCTCTCTCTCTCTCTCTCTCTCTCTCTCTCTCTCTCTCTCTCTCTCTCCCTCAATTCAATTCAATTTAAGGCTTTATTGGCAGGGAAACATATGCTAACATTCCCAATGCAAGTGAAGTAGATAATGAACAAAAATGAATTAAACAATAAAAAAATAACTGTGAACATTACACTCACAAAAAGATCCAAAGGAATAAAGACATTTCAAATGTCATATTATGTGCAAATAGTTCAAGTGCAAAAGGGAAACTAAATAAGCATAAATATGGGTTGTATTTACAATGGTGTTTTTCACTGGTTGCACTTATTTTTTTTACCAGATCCTAATTGGTATGTCGTTTATATTATATTGTTTGTTTCCTTTTGATGCATAGTCGGCCCTTGCCTTGTCTCATATTGTTCACAGCTTTGTGAAGTTACCTGTGCGCTGATGTTTAGCCAGAGGTATGATATTTTTTGTGTGCAACAGTGTCAAGATGGAATTTGTATTTGTGGTCCTGGCAACTGGACCTTTTTTGAACACCATTATTTTTTGTCTTACTGAGATTTACTGTCAGGGCCCAGGTCCTGACAGAATATGTGCAGAAGATCTACAGTTGAAGTCGGTTAGTTTACATACACTTAGGTTGGAGTCATTGAAACTCGTTTTGCAACCACTCCACAAATGTCTTGTTAACAAACTAAGTTTTGGCAAGTCGGTTAGGACATCTACTTTGTGCATGACACAAGTAATTTTTCCAACAATTGTTTACAGACAGATTATTTCACTGTATCACAATTCCAGTGGGTCAGAAGTTACATACACTAAGTTGACTGTGCCTTTATACAGCTTGGAAAATTCCAAGAAAATGATGTCATGGCTGTTGAAGGCTTCTGATAGGCTAATTGACATCATTTGAGTTCAATTGGGAGGTTACTTGTGGATGTATTTCAAGGCCCTACCTGTCAAACTCAGTGCCTCTTTGCTTGACATCATGGGAAAACAAATAAATCAGCCAAGACCTCAGAAAGAAAATTTTAGACCTTCACAAGTCTGGTTATCCTTGGGAGCAATTTTCCAAACGCCTGAAGGTAGCACGTTCATCTTACAAACAATAGTACACAAATATAAAACACCATGGATCACACAGTCGTCATACAGCTCAGGAAGGATGATGCGTTCTGTCTCTTAGAGATGAAACTTACTTTGGTGCAAAAGTGCAAATCAAATCCCAGAACAACAGCCAAGACCTTGTTGAAGATGCCTGGAGAGAAACAGGTTAACAAAAGTATCATATCCACAGTAAAAACAATCCATATCGACATAAACCTGAAAGGCCGACTCAGCAAGGAAGAAGCCACTGCCTTCCGATACAATTATGTGGATATATTTAAGCAACATCTCAAGACCTCAGTCAGAAGTTAAAGCCTTCGGTCCACAAATGGATCTTCCCAAATGGACAATGACCCCAAACATACTTCAAAGTTGTGCAAAATGGCTTAAGGACAACAAAATCAAGGTATTGGAGTGGCCATCACAAAGCCCTGACTCCATCCTATAGAAAAGGTGATGTGCAGACTGAAAAAGCGGTGCGTGCAAGAGGCCTACAACCTGACTCAGTTACACCAGCTCTCAGCAGGAATGGGCCAATACACCCAACTTATTGTGTGGGAAGCTTGTGGAAGGCTACCCAAAACGTTTGACCCAAGTTAAAACCAATTTATAGGCAATGCTACCAAATATTAATGAGTGTATGTAAACTTCTGACCCATGGGAATGTGATGAAAGAAATAAAGCTGAAATAAATAATTCTCTCTACTTTATTCTGATTTCACCTAATTAAAATAAAGTGGTGATCCTAACTGACCTAAGACAGTGAATTTTTACTAGGATTAAATGTCAGGAATTGTGAAAAACTGAGTTTAATTGTTTTTGGCTAAGGTGTATGCAAACTTCCGACTTCAACTGTAGGTGCAGCTGTAGGCCCTCCTCGGTTGGGGACAGAAGCACCAGATCATCAGCAAACAGATTCTAGTAGGGTGAGGCAGGGTGCTGCAGACTGTTTCAGTGCCTTCGCCAATTCGTTGATTTATATGTCGAAGAGGGTGGGGCATGAGCTGCATCCCTGTCTCCCCCCACGGTTCTGTGGAAAGAAATGTGTGTGTTTTTTTTGCCAATTTTAAGCACACACTTGTTGTTTGTACACATGGATTTGATAATGTTATATGTTTTTCCCTCAACACCCCTTTCCATCAATTTGTATAGCAGACCCTCATGCCAAATTGAGTCAAAAGCTTTTTTGAAATCAGCAAAGCATGAGAAGACTTTGCCTTTGTTTTGGTTTGTTTTTGTCAATTTTGGTGTGCAGGGTGAATATGTGGTCTGTCGTACGGTAATTTGGTCAAAAGCCAATTTGACATTTGCTCAGTACATTGTTTTCACTGAGATATTGTACGAATCTGCTGTTAATGATAGTGCAGAGGATTTTCCCAAGGTTGCTGTTGACGCATTGTCCTTTGTGGATTGGGGTGATCAGTCCTTGGTTCCAAATATTGGGGAAGATGCCAGAGCTAAGGATGATGTTAAAGAGTTTAAGTATAGTCAAATGGAATTTGTGGTATGTATATTTTATCATTTCATTGAGGATACCATCAACACCACAGGCCTTTTTSGGTTGGAGGGTTTGTATTTTGTCCTGTAGTTCATTCAATGTAATTTGAGAATCCAGTGGGTTCTGGTAGTCTTTGATAGTTGATTCTAAGATTTCTTTTTGATCATGTATATGTTTTTGCTGTTAATTCTTTGTTATARRGCCAAAAAGATTGGWGAAATGGTTTACCCATACATCTCCGTTTTGGATAGATAACTCTACGGAAATTTTCCCAGAATTGGTTAGTCTATGAATTCTATAATTACATTGCACTGATTTCTGACATGCTGGTTCCTTGTTTTTCCGTAGTGTATTTCTGTATTGTTTTAGTGATTCACTATAGTGAAGGCGTAGGCTCTGGTTTTCTGGGTCTCTATATTTTTGGTTGGATAGGTTTCTCAATTTCTCTCAGGTTTTTTCATTCTTCATCAAACCATTTGTTAATTTTCTTTGTTTTTCTGTTCGATTTTTTTTGATTTGATAGGGAAGCTGAGAGGTCAACTATACTGTTTAGGTTTTCTACTGCCAAGTTTACACTTTCACTATTACAGTGAAACATTTTGTCCAGGAAGTTGTCTTTAAGGGATTGAATTAGTTGTTGCCTACTTGTTTTTTGGTAGGTTTCCAGACTACTTTCCTTCCATCTATAGCATTTCTTAATATTATTCAGGTCCTTTGGGTTTGATGCCTCATGATTGAGTATTGCTTTGTTCAAGGAGACTGTGATTTTTCTGTGATCTGATAGGGGTGTCAGTGGGCTRACTGTGAACGCTCTGAGAGACTCTGGGTTGAGGTCAGTGATAAAGTAGTCTACAGTACTACTGCCAAAAGATGAGCTATAGTTGTACCTACCGTAGGAGTCCCCTCGAAGCCTACCATTGACTATAGACATACCCAGCGTGCAACAGAGCTGCAGGAGTTGTGACCTGTTTTTGTTGGTTATGTTATCGTAGTTGTGCCTTGGGGGGCATATGGGGGAGGGAATGATGTCACCTCCAGTTAGGTTTTTSTCCCCCTRTGTGCTGAGGGTGTCAGGTTCTTGTCCACTTCTGGCATTTAGGTCGCCACAGACTAGTGCATGTCCCTGGGCCTGGAAATGATTGATTTCCCCCTCCAGGATGGAGAAGCTGTCTTCATTAAAGTATGGGGATTCTAGTGGGGAGATATAGGTAGCACAGAGGAGACATTTTCTCTGTTGATATCATTTCCTTTTGAATTTCTAGCCAAATGTAAATAGTCCCTCTCCTGTTTCACACCTGGTAGTTTGGTGGATTGGACTACCAGCTCTCTGTAACCTTATTACCATATTTCTTGTAGGATGACATGTCTGTAGTTCTGATTTCTTTGGTGAAGTCCAGGTTCCTGCTCTTTAGCAATGGCAGATGTCCTCAGGCCTTGATATTGCCAGGATGAGATGTAGGACTTTGTGTTCAATAAAGTATCCAATGTTGTTAGTCGTGTGGTTTGACCTCAAGCATAAGTGTGATTAGAGCCTGCTGAGCATCTGGTACATGCCATTGGCTTGGGCTGTGTAAGAGTAGGGGTTGGGGCTGTTTGCCTGCTCACGGCCTGGGCGTATGTGTGACTTTCATGCTGAATCCTCTTTGCAGGGGTGGGGTGCATGGGGTGGGCAGGAGGGCCATAGGTCTGATCTGAGCGGGCCTAAATGGGGTGTGGTTGACTTGGGAGGTTGTTGATTGGTTGTGGGTGGGGTGGTGTGATGGCTGGTGATCTGATGTAGGTCCTCTCGGCGTGGGCTCTCTATGTGTGGGTCGGGGGGGTCGGGGGGGGGGGGGGGTCCCCGCAGGTCTGGAAGAGTGTCTCGCTGAGGGCATCATGTCTTTTTAGTTGTCTATATATATGCACGCTGCCTTGTAGAGGTGGACCTGGTCATAAAGGCTGTTCAAGTCCAGGGTGGAGTGGTGGACCAGGTAGACATTTTGTTTTGAGGCACAGTTATGGCAAATACTTGTGTTTACCCGCTGTATGGTAGCAGGGTTGACGTCTTTTCATGGTAGCAGGGTGGAGATAACCACTTGTGCGTTTGGGAATGTAGAAGATGCTTTTTCAATCACTCCCTTGAGTGCTGTGGCCACCCTTTCCTGCTGTGCTCTCAGGTCATTTGTGCCTGTGTGTATTATTATGTGGCTGGGTGACCCTAGTTGGTTCTCAGACAGAAGGTCTAGGGAGCACTGGGTGTTTGGACACCAGAGTTTAGACACTGTGTTTGGGAAAATGTTAATTTTCTTGTATATATTTTCTGTTTGAGTCCATAAGGAGTACAATCTGTTTGTGTATGTCCTCAGGGGGGTTGTCAGGAGGGCTACAGGGGAGATGCTCAGAGTGGGTGGGATCCCCTGTGCTTGGGGTTCTTCATTTGTCTGTTCATTTGTCTGCTGTGATGTCAAGGCTATGGTTAGGGTCTGGGGTGGACTGTTCTGCTGTGGTGTCAAGACTTTGGTCAGGGTCTGAGGTGGGCTGTTATGCTCGCTTCTCTGCGAGGGTGGCCAGCTCTTTAATGGGTTGTTCTCTGTCACATGTCATCGTTCTCACCTTCTCCTCTAGTGCTCTGTTCTTCTCATGCTCCTGCTCTTTCTCCTGTTTATGTTGTCTCACCATAGTCCAGAGGGCAGATATGTCTCTCTCCACCTCCAGCTCTCCGGGTTTGGTTGAGGGGGTGTTGTTGAGCTGGAATTTTTTGTTGTTGTGCTGACTGGAGTGTGTTCCACTGCTGTTCCAGCTCCACCTGCCTTACCTCCAGCTGGGTGAATTTATCCTTCATTTCAATGAGGGAGTAGTACTCTGTTCTAGGAGGTTGACTTTCCGCTTGGGGTTGCTCGTCTGTGGGGTTGTATAATGAAGAGGTCTGGTCTAACACGCTCTGGGTGGTGGTATCTTTCTCCAGAGAGAGCTTATCCTGCTGAGCTATCGCTTTGATTATGTGAAAGTCCAGCTGAAACTGTTTGGGGTTGCCCTGTACCATTACTGTTCCTGACTTGTACAGGTTGACATTGGCTGACTCCTCGTTGTCTAATATCCTGAGTTTTTACCCATCGCTAACACCCCCACCATCACAAATCTCACCAAAGCAGCTAGAATAACTACAGAGAGCAACGTGAAATACCTAATTAATGCAAATTAATTACTTAAAAATCATACAATGTGATTTTCTGGATTTTTGTTTTAGATTCCGTCTCTCATAGTTGAAGTGTACCCATGATAGAAATTACAGACCTCTACATGCTTTGTAAGTAGGAAAACCTGCAAAATCGGCAGTGTATCAAATACTTGTTCTCCCCACTGTATATGGTTTGTTCGAAAATGTGCATATTTAGCGGTACAATTCGTGGTTGAACAATGTGAATACGTAGCCAAACTGCACAAAATTATCCGGATATATTTCTGACACTCACCTAATCTAATCAAATAACTAATCATAAACTTTACTAAAAAATACAGGTTGGACAGCAAATGAAAGATACACTAGTTCTTAATGCAACCGCTGTGTTAGATTTTTWAAAATAACTTTAGTACGACATACAGCTTACGTTATAGCGAGACAGCGCCCAAAATCAGSGSSSAAAATAYGACGACACATTTTCGACAGAAATACGAAATAACATCATAAATGGTTCCTACTTTTGATGATCTTCCATCAGAATCTTGTACAAGGGGTCCTTTGTCCAGAATAATCGTTGTTTGGTTGTAGAATGTCCTCTTCATCTGTCAATTAGCAAMCAAAGCTAGCCATGTGGCGCAGTAGTGTCCAACTCAACCATAACGCATAGAAAGGAAAATGCTGAAAATCGCAATATACTGATATAAACTGATATAACTCGGTTTAAAATAACGACTTTATGATGTTTTTAACACATATATCAAATAAAATCAGAGCTGGAGATATCTAACGTCTATAACGAAAGCTTTTCAGAACGCAATCCAGAGATCCATCTCGCGCCATGGTGAACAATGAAAAGAGGGGTCGCGTCATTCCAACAGGTCTTATTCGGCCTCAGATAGAGCTATACACCCCATTCCACCTCTCACTGCCTATTGMCATCTAGTGGAAGGCGTATGCAGTGCATGTAGACCCATAGATKTCATGCAAATTAATAGGATGGCCCTGGAACAGAGCCCCCGATTTCAGATTTTTCAGTTCCTGACAGGAAGTTTGCTGCAAAATGAGTTCTGTTTTACTCACAGATATAATTCAAACGGTTTTAGAAACTAGAGAGTGTTTTCTATCCAATAGTAATAATAATATGCATATTGTACCAGCAAGAATTGAGTACAAGGCAGTTTAATTTGTGAACGATTTTTTACAAAGTGAAAATAGCGCCCCCCTATTGAGAAAAGGTCCCCTTAACAGAGGGGTAGGGTGTTAATATAGCACTGCGTCATGCCAGGGGATGGTCTGTGTGGATGATTACGTTTCTTATGTTCCCATTTTTATAATTGTCAGCAAAAAAAAAACTTTTTTCGTGCCTTATCATTTTTTACATCCAGAGGGTACTGTATAGTAATGACCTCTGAAAAGTGGGAGGGGGCTTCAAAGGCTTCTGCATTTGGGTGGGGTAGGCTTTGAAACTCTCCTGTGATTGTTGGGCTGAAGGACATTGACACCTCTCACATCACACATCATGTCTAATTGAAGTTGCAGTCAGATATGTTCTGTCCTAGCAAGCTTGGTAGCCTTAACTTAGCATTAATTTCTTATAAAGTAAAATATATCATTGTAATGTATTTTCTTCTTGGCTTTAAACGTAGCTTCATACTAAACATTACTCACTCAGTTCCAGGTTGGATGGTGTTTTCAGGTTTCTGTTGTTTGTTTGCCAGAGCATTTGTTGTATAGCTTGGAAATAAGAATCTTTGGTAGTAGGAATGCTTCCAGGTTATTCTGTTCAAAATCAGGTTGTAGGTTTGGAGTTTTGATTTGGAGTGTAGGTTATTTTGTGGAGGTTAGTATCCTGTATATGTCCTTGCTGAAAAATCCAAGTTTATCTAATTTTAAATCTATCTTTTTGAAAAAACATGCTAAAAAATGCTAATCTCTCTCTCTCGCTCTCGCTCTCGCTCTCGCTCTCGCTCTCTTAGTTGACTAAATGGCTCACTCTTTTCGTCATTTTGACAATAACCAAGAGTGTGCAAATCTGTCATCAAGGCAAAGGGTGGCTACTTTGAAGAATCTCATATAAAACATATTTGGATTTGTTTAACACTTTTTTAGTWACTACATGATAGTTACTAAGTGATAGTTTTGATGTCTTCACTATTATTCTAAAAATATAGAAAAACTCTTGAATGAGTAGGTGTGTCCAAACTTTTGACTGGTACTGTATACAAAACTTAAGACAAAATATACATACTGGTACGTACATCACATTCCTCCTTGGCATTGGAATTTCCCATGAAGAGGGCAGAGGAGGACAGAGACACCTTAGTTTTAGCAGGGCAAGTGTCTACTGCTAGGCCCAAGTGGACAGCCCCCCCCAGTATCTGGTGGTCATGATGGTGCTTACGTCTATGGTGTGCTGGGGGGATGGCTGTGCTCTGACACACTTCCTCACTGCAGAACAGGAATCAGTCAAGGATATCCAACCGAACATCAGTCATGCATGGGGAACAGCCAGCGAGGAGAATGAGCTCGATCATCCGTGCAGATCCCGAGGGGGGTAGGTGGTCTTGGGGGAGATGGAGCATGTGAGAAGGAGAGGGTACTGGACAGACTCCAAGTACACAGACAATGCAACACACACCCAGGAGACTGTCATTATTAGAAGTTAATTTTATGCCAATTTCCCTGAGCCTTGCTATAATCTGTATCACCAAAGCTTTAGTCAGATCTGACAACAAGATTATGGTCCAATAATAAATGAGTGATCAGCAAAGCAGTAAAAATACCTTTGTTTTGACTGCAGTTAACCGTTGGAATGTTTTTCTACCATTCATCCATAAATCCCACCCTCTTGCTCTCTTTTTATCTCTTTCTCTGCCCCTCTGTTCATCTCTTTGTCCCGGTCTCTGTCTCTCTCTCTCTACACCCCTCTCTGTCCCTCTCTCTCTAAGTTGGTGGCACCTTAACTGGGGAGGAGGAGCTCGTGGTAAGACTTCCGCCCCACAGCTAATCCAAGATAGAGGTACTATCATGGACGCCAGCCGCAACAGCTTGCTTACAAACATACATATCATAGCAGCTCATAGCAGAATTTACAACGGATTTCATAGACACTGTACAGTATGTAGTCAAAAGAGGTCTTACCAATCTTTACAGTATGTATTATGACTTATTAAAGAACATATGCTTCAAGGAGGCTACTTGTTTATAATTCATTACCACATCCGGCATTCCATATTCAGTGGGATGGTTATACTGCATAGGCACTCCCTCTCTCCCTTTGTAAAAACATCATGATACAGTAGTTCTCTGACCTAACAGGGGGCAGAGTTTATTGAAAAAGAAAAGAGGAGCTTATAGGGGGGAAATTCAGAAGTGATTGAGATGGGGTGTGAACACAGAGGCACCCTGATGAGGAGGAGAGATGGAGAGCAGTTATAGCCTCAATCCAGTCAGATAATGAATCAACACTGATTGTGGCCTAAGTCTCAGGCTGAAAAAGAATTGGGGGAAATGTTGTATAGCAAAAAAGCAAACAAACCACAAACTTAGCGCCGTTTGTCAATTTCTGTTTCAGTCGGCTTTCAAAATTAATGTAGTGGGCGCTGAGGGACCATTAAAAACTGCACAGAGAAAAACACTTTGTTGAGAAACCCAAGCACATTAACAGTGTGAATGGAGAGAGAGAAGCACTTTTAACTCCTAAACTTTAAAAAGTGATTTAACATTATCTCATCTGATTGAGCTCAGCTTCTTGCCCTTCTGGCCAGCGGAGGTCCATGGACTGGGCTTAATCTTCCATGCTCAGTGTGGAAGAATAGGTTTGGCTTTAAGTGCTTGAGGGGTAAAGATTAACTGCTAGTTATCCAATCAGCAGAGCTTCCTCTCCTCTCCTGGCCCTTCAATACCAAATTAACATCTCACTGAGCACAGACGTCAATTCAACATCATTTCATTGAAATACCCCCCCCCCCCACCTCTTAAAAGATGACATGATTGCTGTTACGTGATTCCACTCAATGAATCAGAAATGACAAATCTGGGTCAGTACAAATATCCTTGCACACTTCCAGTGGGGTCGAGAGGAGATGCTCCAAGTTTGCAGGCCCACGGAGCACTGCTGAACGAAGACCTCTTCTTAGGAGTACAGTTACAGGGGATTAGTGAAGGGAATAAGTTCTCTCTAAGTTCCTGCAAGTTCAAAAGGAAACATGAGAAGAAATTATGAAATGAGTGATTAAGCCAACTGTTGCGTAGTACCTAAATACCCATGTTCAACAGGCATGCATTTTCTCACCCTTTTGGGCAATTACTAAAGTGTGATGTGTTGCTGTAGCACAGCAGGACAGAACCCAGGAACAAGGAGGGAGGGATGCCAACACATCTACTTACTTGCAGACTTGCTTCATTGCACACCCAGCTGTGTGTTTTGACGGATTGTGACACTGTATGTTGTCCAGGAAGTATCTCAAGGTAAAAGTGATTACCAAGGTGCAAAAAAATTGCAATTTACAGTGATCACAGCCAGGAAAATGTATATTTGGACAGTCCATCTGTAGTTGCTCTACAGACTATAATTTCAACTAACTATCTAGTAACCCTAGCCCTAACCTTAACCCTTATTCTAATCCTAAACCTAATCCTAACCTTAACCGTTACCCTTATTCTAAACCTAACCCTGACCTTAGCAAGCAGTTGCTTATCAGTTTGTTGATAGTATGACCATCGTCAGAGCATCTACAGATGGAAAATAAGGACTATCCAAATAAAGTGTGACCGGAAAAGGTTGTGCAGGGTTTCTTCTGATGCACTATTGTACCTCTGATATCAAAATGAGCCTTGTTTTTGTTCTGTATTCAAATTGAGACAAAACAGGGGAAGGCAGAAAGGATATTTTCCATGAATGACTCAAATCAGCCTCAAAGCATGTTCAAGCTCTATAAAAATGTGGAATGGTTCTGATTTCATTTAAATCATTATGAAAGTCAAACACAAATGTTTGCTTGTGTGTTTGACCCCTAAATTGGATGTAATTTCACTCACATAGACAATATTTTTTCAGCTGTACCAGGAATACAATATAAGTGTCTTAATATAAAGACTCATTTTAGATGCTTCAAATGAATTATTCAGTTCAGGAAGGTAAGTCGTCAGAGTGAGAGCTGCAGCATTCCAGAACTAATTAGCCATTATTTCACTTTGGATATGAAATAGCCCTTCACTTGGTCTGTAGACAGGCTTAATATTATCTGGACATGAAAAATACATCGGCGAGTCCATCAATTACACATTCATTACATATTTTTTTCATCATAATCGCAAGCTTTGAAGCTGCAAGGCTGTATTGACAAGCAGGCTAAATCTTCCTGACAAATGACAAAATAAGCTCCTCTAAGGAATAACTAATTTGCTTTTGGTAGAACATTGGCGTGCTGCTGGGAAGACTGTCAATATGTGGATTTACAGATACATCTGACAGATTTTCTGTTACATAAGTTCATATGGATTTTCAGTTATCTATACTATTGTGCCTTAGTGTCTGCCATTACATGATATAGATCGCTGACCGACTAATTATCATAATTAATTTATATTAACACCTTTGGTGTGGTGTGGCTTGACAAGCTAATCCATTTGCTGCGACTAAACAGGCTTAACCGATGATTGTGTAACATATGGTTTGAGATGAATACTCAAAATTACATTAGACTAAATGACTGTATAATGAAACACTCAAATGTGAAACAAAACAAATAAACACACAATGACAGATGACTCTATATTCAGTAAAGTATGTTGTTACAAGTGATAAAGAGTTTGATGAATAAAGAAAACATGCGCCATTGACTTTTGTCATGAAAAGCTGCATTGGTGGTACTGTCCATGGTGCTGAAATCACTCCCATGGAAAGTGACATATGTGGAGACGTCCATGGTGCTGAAATTCACAAAACTATCCCAAATGTTTTGAAATTATAAAAAAAATGAATGCAGAATTATAGTGCAAATACTGCACTGTTCCATATTATCAGATCTAATATGTACCCAGCAAACCGAGAACATTCGCAGGACAGTAGCTAACATTCCTATTAGGTTCTACTTAATATTAGGATGATAACATCCCACAAACATTCAAATATTTTTTTTGATCACCAAATATTTAAAAAAAWATATATATAAAAAAAATATCCTTGGAATGCAACCTGGACTCAGGGGTAGACGTAACATAGTAAATGTAAATCTGTCTTCATCCATTTAGTATGGTATGCTATGTTTCGTATGGTATGTATTAATTTGTAGGATTTTTGTATGATAAAATGATTTCATTTTGTATGATATGTTAGAAATTACAATGTTACGAATTGCAATTTGTACACTATGTTCCGTATTTTCAATACATTTGATATATTACAAATTCCAATTTGTTGTGGCTGACATTTGCTAGGTGGCTAGGTGGTTAATGTTAACATTAGCTAGGTGGCTGACATTAACTAGGCTAGCAGTTATGGTTAGGGTTCAGGTTAGGGTTAGGGGAAGGGTTAGTTAACACGCTAAGTAGTTACAAAGTGTCTAAAAAGTAGTAAGTACAGTAGTTGCAAAGTTGTTAATTAGCTAAAATGCTTAAGTTGTCCGTGATGAGATTTGAACATGCAATCTTTGGGTTGCTAGAAGTTTGCGTTATACACAAACCTATCCACCCAAAATCAACCATCCCCCTTTCATTTCTCCCTTAAGTAACCTTCCTGCTTATGTAACCATACCAAACGTAACATATCATACTAATTTGAGTGTCCTGTGTTTATGTTTACTATGTTTAATCTAGTCACTGAGACCAGGCTGTGGAATCTTTTCCTAACATTCGCTAAAATGCTAAACATCTGTAACAACTCCCACAGAACATTCCCTTAAGGTTCTCATGGGGGAATGTAATAACACATTCTTATTGTTATTAGAACATACTCCAAAATTGACAGAGACATGTTGGGCTGGGGGAATGGGATGGGGAGTTTGGGCCCACCTCTTTTTATTTCTCTTGTCTTTACCAATTTTGTGATCAATATGATAATTTCTCTGTATTTGTTATATATTTTTCTTTAGAGTGGTTTTCTCTACATGTGGTATGAACTAAGAGGGTAAAATTTACATGAATATTGTACCTGTAACCCGCCCAACAAAATAATGACAAAGCAAATAAAACTTTACACAATGAAAATTACATAATGTAAGTGTAAGGAAAACTGTACATTACACATTCCGGGCCATCATTTTCCCCCCTATCATCTTGCAGATCTCTGTTTTGGACGAGACTAACTGCATGACCAGAATTGTCCTATTTACACTTTGTTGTCAATTTTGACACTAGAATAAATGTTTCTGACTCATATCGATGCCACATATGCCATTTTCAAGCAGATTTAAGTCCCTGCCGGTGACAAAAATACCCATAACATGATGCTGCCACTACAAAACTCCACATTACTCCACATTACTGGCCTGTATGACAAAGTGAAAAGAAGGAAGCCTGTGTAAAATAAAATCATCCATTCTGTTTGCACCAAGGCCGCTAAGTAAGACTGCAAATAAATTAACTTAAAAACTACAGGCTTGGATCAAATCTAATACAACACAACACAGAGTGAAACCCTCTGTATTTTCAAGTGTTGTGGTGGCACTGGCAGTATCATGTTATGGGTATGTTCAGTCTCATTCCTGACTTAAATGTGCTTGAAAATGATCGACAAGGTTTGAATATTGCTGTCCATCAATGAGCTTGAGCAATTTTGACAAAAACAATGGATAGATGTTGCCCTGTGATTTGTACAAAGTTGGTAAAATCTTATTCAAAATGATTCACAGCTGTAATGGCTGCCAAATGTGCTTCCACCAAGTATTAACTCTGGGGTGTGAAGACTTACGCAATCAAGACATCTTCATTTAAAAAAAATTGATTCGATTCCATAATCTTTCTTTCACTTTGAAAATGTGGAGTAGGTTGTATAGATTGGTTGAAAAAAAATCTCAGGTATTCTCTTTTTATACTTATATTATGGGCAGCAAAATATGAGGACTGTGCAAGGGGTGTGTAGACTTTCACTAGCGACTGTATATATAGATTTTTTAAAAAGAAAGGTCATCAAGTAGATCTGCCCAATTCTATGGGCTACTCAGTCTGCTGCGTCACCTGGATCCTTATGTTTCCAATGGATTTCCCTTTGCACTGAAATCTTTCAATTATTATTCAAATGATGGCTATAATACAGCTACTATACATTTATTAGTAGATATGCACATAAATGTACTCCTCACCGCAATCTGTCAGGCAATACTTTTACATAATTTCTGAAATCGAATTTGTAGAGTAAGAAATAATAGAGGATATTTGTTTTTCTAGATTTAGTTATTCTATCTCTGCAAAGACAAAGACCACAACCTAGAAGTCAGAGTAAAAGTGTGAACAGCTTTATGTTTGTGTAAGTGGTGCAGTTGATTCATTCCAGGGGTAACAAATCTCCAAATCTCCCAGGTTCAATCCACGCTTGCGACCATCAACAAAATATATTAACACTATGTTTGTACAATCAATGTCTAGTCAACTGTCATGAATTCTTGTTACAAACAAATTCCTCAACTGTAAGATAGCATTAAAACATGAAAAAAACCTCCATGGACTGTTCAAAACGTCATTTTACCATTTTAGGAACATAGAATAACACTCTAAAAACATTGAGGGAAGGTTTTGTGCCCCCTCATACAAACATTGTAAGAATGTAATCACAACTAGACATATTTTGTGTTTTGGAAACCTATATGTTGTTATGTCCCTACACTGTTCTCACAACATAATGAAATGTTTTGGGAACTGTTAATGTTCTGTTAACATTCTTGCAACATCAGAGGAATGTTTTTTCCACCCTAATACCAACATTGTATAATCATCAACACAACTGGACAGACTGTGTTATTAGAACTTTTAGGGGGAATGTTCTTACACCTTTCCAACAACTTAATTAAATGTTCTGGGAACATTCACAGAACCAGTTTTGGTTTTCTGGGTATACTGTCTACATTTGCAATCTACTTATCACAGTAATCATTACATTATATTTATGTAGGTCACAAAGTTTCTGTAACGTGATTCAAGTCAGTCTTAAGAGTGAGTCACAATTCATGGAACCACAGTAAATGTAGCAGTAAACTACAATCCTCTGTATGAACAAAGCAATGTGTAATTCAGATCATTTGTAGACCATACCTCACAGCATAAGGACATTGCTAAAGAGGTTCATGTTTCCTTGTGATCTTGAGCCGGAGGAAATATAAAAAGGAAATAGTGGGAAGAAGTCTGGAGAGAAAATAGAGCACAGGAAAATAGACTACATAGAGGACTAGATTGAGTCTTTTACCCGCAGCTAGCAATATTAATTCCACTGACATTAGGTGCCATAAATTCTATTCACCACGGGTTTTCATTAAGGGTTATCTACCTCAAAAAGCACAAGGAGGATCAAAAAGATACCCACCATCTCACATTGTTCTGAAATCGTTTCCGTTGTTAGAAACCGATAAGGTTAGCATTCCTGCAACATTATTTTGTTGAAATATAGTTTGTTCTCTGAGAAATTAAGCTAACTTATGGGGAGTCTGTGGGTGGCGTTTCACTATTGCTTTGAATTCCTCATGTCTTACTGTTAGAAAAATGTTTGGTCCAAATCGGATGTTAAGTACTATATTTATTGAATATTCTATGAATCATTAAAATGGCCAATTTGGGTGCAATCAATTAGCTTAATTTCTCAGAGATCAAATTATACTTCAACAAAAATAATGTTGCAGGAATGCTATTTCTAACGACAGAAACGATTTCAGAACAATCTGAGATAGTGGGTGTCATGGCTTGATGAAATGACATGGAACGACCCTTAACGCAGAACACACATTGAGTAGCGAGCACATAGTCATATCCAAAAGCATGCTGGGAAACAAATCATATCTGTCTTGAGTGAAATGTTGCCATGGCAAACGAGGAGCGCGAGGGTGGGGGCTGGATAACATCATTGCTCTGAGGTTTCAGCAAACATCACTGCTACTAATATATTAATGAAACCAGTTAGACGTTGACTGGTGCTTTATCAGAAAGGCTGCGGGGGAAGCGTTGGGTCTGCAGGACAACTCAGAGCAGGGTTTCCATTAGCTGTCTGCCTGGCCCAGCCAAAGCACCAGAATGACTTCAGATCGCTTCATGTTGTTTACTGTTTAAAGTACTGTGATGATACTGAGTGTCCAATCTAAAATATGTAGATAACATAGTACATGTTGTTCTGAATCTAAGCTAAGGAGGAGTATTCTGATGAGTCTATTGCAAACAGCATCAGCATGCAGGCGATGTGCATCAGGGCAGTTAACATCAGCCCCCACACTCCCCTTTAGAACAGATGCCAAATTTGATTGGAAGCTTGTTAGCAAAATACATTCCCCCATCCTGGTTCTTTTCCCAATCTTGTCATTGGGAATTCTGACTGGCAGTTCTATTTTGAGGGTCCTCCCAGTTTTGACACAGTGAAGACTGGTCCAGATGGCTCAACAGTCTGTCACCCAATCAAATTAGWGGATTTCATCAGCGGGAGAAGAGACTGACGCATTGTCTGCACTGTCTCCTTAGTCTCATAAATAAGATGCCACCATCCTGTGTACAACAACCATCTGACCTGATTCATGATGCCTTCATAAAGCCTTCATAAACACTACATAAATGTGTTACAAATCATCTATAACCGTATGTTATGCTTTATAAAGAGTTAATAAATGTGGCAAAACTGTGTGACATAACCACCATTATACAACAAATGCAGCTACTGTTGTTATTCTGTCTGCACTGTTTGACGTGACTGTAAGTTAGCCGTAGTTGGCTAGCTAGCAAGCAAGGGATAAGAACGTTGACAGCCAGTATGGCAATGGAACATTTAGAACGAACGACGGGGTTGCGTCTATAGATACAGAACAAAAAGACTGAGCGACTGGCAATCGAACCAATAGAACGAATGACCAGCCGGCTTGGGTCGTGACTATATCTTGTGGAAAGATGAAATAATATGAATAAATGTATCTATATATATAGATATTTTTTAAACCCCTTTTTCCCAAATTCTGTGATATCCAATTGGTAGTTACAGTCTTGTCCCATCGCTGCAACTCCAGTACGGACTCGGTAGAGGCGAAGGTCGAGAGCCACGTGTCCTCTGAAACACGACCCTGCCAAGCCGCACTGCTTCTTGACACACTGCTCGCTTAACCCTGAACTCGGCCGCACCAATGTGTCGGAGGAAACACCGTACAACTGGCGACCTTGTCCAAAATAATAATGCTTTTAATGAAAATATGTCAATCATTATTTGAATATGTTGCTAACCCTTTGTATAAAAGTGATAATGCCAGAGAAGCCCGTGTTTGGAGGATATATTGGCATGGTTTGCCAGCCCTTGACTTCATCTCGGGCCTAACAACACCCGTGCCAATATATTCTCCAAACACCGGCTTCTCGGGCATTATCACTTAAATGTCAAATGTGACATAACTCACTATGTCAAATATTACATAAATCTGTGCTTTTTTTCAAGGGTGGCATAAGCACTGCTTAATAAAGGCCTTATAAATCATATAAAATTGAGGCTTCACAAAGCATTTATAACCATGTTATGTATCTTGGTAGAGCATTGCAATGCCAGGATAGTGGGTTCGATTCCGGGGGACACCGATACGTAAAAATGTACTGTATTCACACATTACTTTGTCACTTTCGATAAATTATATATATTATATTACTCTAAAATATTTCTAGGATGGCCCAGCTACTTTACCTCTTGGGTACATAGTCAATATTGGACCTGACCTCAACTTCCCCAAAATGCTGTGCTGCAGGATGACACACACTCTAAAGTGCAGTCATGCTAAGCAAAAAACGTTGGTAGGGCCTTTTAAAATCAGTTTTTATTTTTTGTCTACTTCTGTTTTTTTCCCCCCAAATTCCATTTAGTTTTTCCTGGTTTTGGATTTCCCCAATTTTTTCAGGTTTCACCCCATTTTTCCCACACTTTTTTAAATAGAAAAACAATATTTGATGTTCTGTGTTCACAACAATGCTTAAACCACATCAGGAGATTACTTTTGAGGTGTGTGAAAAATCTAAGGAACTTTGAGTTGTAGTTGCCCTTAAATTCAGTGCACATGCCCTGCACTGTTGTTCGGTTAGAGTTTTTTTTGTGCAGTAATCTCACGTGATGATTATGTATTTCATAGTGATTCGCATTGTGGCCACCAATGGAACGGATGGAGTAAAAGGCCAGCAACACTCCGTATTATTCACAGTCCCATGAAATTACACCATACTGTATATACTTTTACTGCTGCACCCAGAACAGTTTTTGCTCTGTAAGCCATATACAGTGATTTGCATTGTGGTCATTTATATGACATTGGATCATGTTTTAAAACCCAAATGTAATGCAAATGTTACTTAAATATTAACAAATATGAATAATTGTTCATGTTTGGTCATATACTATTAAGTGGGGTACTTTTATTTAGAACATTTCAGAAATTCTGTGACCCGGAAGTACTTTTTTAGTGTTGTGAGAGGACACTGATTATGTGATGAGTTTTCAAATCAAATGCCCAATTGTGGTGCCTACCTGACAGCGAAAAACATGTAAATTAACCTTTATTTATTGTAATTTAAATTAGTTTGTAGTAGTTAAGTGTTGAGTTAGATTACATACTGTAGCTAACTCAGTCATTATAAAAAAATAAAATTGTGACCTTACAGCAATTGCTAGCTAGACAAAATTTAGCTAGCTAGCTAGCAGGCTCAGCTGAAATAACATCCACGTCTTCGAAACATCACGTCATGAGATTTGTAAATGAAAGATGAATATAATAATAAGAATCAAATAGAGTTTCCCGTCTCCCATTTAGAGTTTCTGGCGCAGCACAAAAATGCCCTTATCCAGATGGTCTGACAAAGGCATTTCCTAACAGACCTGCTAACTTTCTTTGTTGTTACTTTTAAGGTTGGATCCAACATGCAGTACCTCCAGCAGGCAGAGAGGCAAGAACCATTTGTCCGCCAGCTTAGGGACAAACTACTCTATTCATAGTCCTGTGTAATGTCTAATGAATTGCATTGCTGAACTTTTTGAAACCTAATGTATTTGTATTGTTTAAAAAAAATACAAATAAAAGGACATTTATGGTTTAAACATGTCTTTAATGTTTATTTGTTTTAGCTGTTAGTAATAATTCCCTAAGTGTTAATACATTTGTGTTTACATCGTTAAGCCTTTAGGCATATGTTATGAATTACAGTACCAAATGGGTCTGACTTTAAATTAAGTACAGCGTCATGCAATATAGAGTCTTTATGGATGTGTTATGAATGAAGTATTACAGGACACTACATAAAGTGTCAATAAAGAGGTTATTAACATTCTGCTGATTTATGAAGGTTCTCTCATGATCCACAGGTAAGTGTAGGGTGTGAGAGGTATTTAAATGGGTTGATGGACCCATTTGTGTGTGTGTGTGTCAGAACCAAGATGATTTGGAGTAGCCCAACCTGTGACTACCGTACCGCACCAGGTATTCCTCTTCTCTTCCCATGCTGGAGACCAGGGCTTGATAACAACCTGTTACAATGGTGCCAACATGTTGTGGCTGATCTTTCAGTGGGAGAGTGGGTGAATGTGTCAAAGACCTGATGGTCCCAACGACGCACGGTATGGCTAGTTTTTGTTGTGTTTGTGTCCTGAGGAACGTGTAACTTGGTTTCAGCTGGCCACTTTCAATTTCCTTATATTGGGGGCTTTCATCAAGGTAAGTGCTTCTTGGTGTAACGTAATTCCCAGGCTATTGCACGCACAGCACATAGAAGCCTGGGATATCAACCATTCAAAATTGGCCTTAGTGGGAGTGACCATAGAATTATATAGGAGTGACCTAGCTGAGTAAAGTATTTGTCATCGTCGCTAGTTAACGCAGTAAAAAGGTAATAATTATGGCTAAACCCTTCCCATTTCCACAATGTATCTTCTTAAAATGTGATTTTAAGCCTAACCCTAACTAATGAAGGCCAAGTTTAATGCGTTGGTCCACCAGACCAGAAGTGTCTGGGAAGGAGATTATGTGATCATGTGACTAACATGACTTCCCTTTAGAGGGTATTCCAATCCTTCGACCCAACATGTCACCCTTTATAAAGCACATTATATCATATTCGACATAGTGGGTTATGTCACATTTGACATGGATGATTATGTCACGCAGTTATGCCGCATTTACGATCCCTTTATAAAGGATGACATATGGTTATAGATACGTTGTAACACATATATGTAGTGCTTATGAAGGCATTATGAAGCCTTTATAAGCTGAACATAATTTTAAGCGGGACAAAATCGTCTTCCTGGGATGTCGTTTGGTTGTCATAGCAGGGGTGCAAAATATTGCCTTTAAACAACACACTTAACTTAATATAGTAAACAGAAAATAGTTACAATGCATTAAAGTGACAATTCACTTTCAGTTTCAGTTTTTGCCAGATGGCAGGTTATTTTTAAAATGTGCTGAATCATACTAAACGGTCAGGTCTGTAAGTCCTCTAAATTTGTACCTCCGCTGATGTCCAGTCTGTCTACAGCTGAGTGCAAGTAAATAATAATCACCCAAAATAACCAAAAACAATAGACGGAAAAAACTATTTCCCAGCAGTGGAGTTTCCAGTTATATGATGTACTTTGTCTTACAGGTGATTTCCTGCAGTTACTGATTGTATCATTTAAGTAGAAATAAAACCGAAATGTGAGCCATAGTAACCTTGCGAACCTCTCTACAAAGAACCTCCCATTTTGAGGGTAGTAGCAGGGCAGCAGCCGTGAGGGGTAGAGATGGAATTCCTGTCTGGTCATGGGGGGGGGGGGGGGGGGGGGGGGGGGGGGAGAGAGAGAGGCTAAATGGATTCAACAAAGTCTTGCACACTGAATTAAAATCATGGCAGCTCCAAAGACATCTAAAAAATGACCACACTTACTAAAATCTATTGTTAATGATGACATCATCTACCCGCTGTGCTGCCTCTCATTCCATTCCCCCTGAGGTCCCCATTCAGCTAAATGTCTCATTGCCTCTGCCTTGCTGCACAGATGCTCCACCTCACTCCTCTACCCCAGGGTCTTGCAATATCAGTCATCTTTTGCCAGGTCAGCACAAAAAACAATATATAATTTGTGTTTAATCAATATGTTTATCAACTATTTGTTGACTATTGATATTAATGACATGTAATCTTGCTGTTGCAAGCAGTAAGTCATTTCAGAATTCAATTGTTTTATTGGGAGCTTCAGTGACAAAATGCCACACCCCTATCACCAAACAATGAATAGATCAATCAAAAATAATGAACACATAGTGAGGGCCAGCTGGTATTCCCTGCTCTAGCCCAACATGAACAAAGAATCCATAAGAACTCTTTCACATATAGCAGTGATCATTTTTGACTTGATTGATTGAACATGTTACCATTGGTGTCATAGTGACCATTGCATTCTGTTGTTCTGGCCCATGTTTGGACATTGCAGAACATCACAAGGTTAGCATGGGGTGGCTGGGCAGAGTGAAGGTGACAAGCATCCTGTCAGTGAAATGTAACCATGGCAACTGCTCTCCTCCACTAACGATGATGACTTTTTCGACACTCATGTTGCACGTATCCTCTTATAAAATTTGAAATACTAATAATTTCCACGAGTGAAGAACTAAGATCAAACACTGTCAAGGAGTGAATGTCCTTTGTTGTGGCTGATTCTAAATGTTCACATAATCAAAACGATACCTGATTTTTACCATTGCATGCAGAAGGGGGGATTGACAGGGGACATAAACCGAGCATATTTCTTCAAATAATCCAGTTTAGTTGAACCATATGGCACTTACTGAATCATCCAGATGACTGATCTTCATGACTCAATGAGTGAATGAACTTGATGAAAGCTACATATCAGCTCTGTTCAAGGTAGCTCTGATAAGCAGTGTGGATCTCTGAAGCTGCTCAGGTGTCACACATTCGAACAATGTGACTTGATAAGGCAACTGATGAAGTCCAAACCTTCAGTTCGGTAGGGCAGAAGTGGACGGTTAGATTAGGAGGACCAGAAAATAACTCTGTTCTACCTTATCGGCTGGTAATGAGTCCCTGTAGACAGCAGCTTTTTACACAGCCCTATAGCAGATCTGCTACTAAAACAGAGCCAAGGTTCTGCTTCGACATTTTTATTTCCTTTCCGGCAAACAACTGTATACATTTTACCGTAGCCCCTTTCAAATATCTTGTTAATATGCTAATCGATGAATAGTTAATACATGGATGTGATCTTTCAAATAGAGCAGAGTAATTCTGGTGTGGTTGTGAGTGCCATGTAATCTCAATTCTGGCCTTTAATTAGGAATCCATCATTGAAGAGTCTCCAAGAATAATCACATTCTGGCTGTGAAAATTCATCCAAAACATGCAGAATCTCCACACATTTAAGTCACTGCATTAAAAAGTACACATTATGCAGGATCACTGGCTTTCCAAGGAAATGCATATTTTTTATTTTAAATATGGCACATGATAATTCTAACAAATTCATTCCCATTAACCAGAGACATTTTCCAAATGTTAAACAATATTCACAAGAACATGATAATGAAGTTCTAAGTGAGATGGATTTGAGGGGAATAACTACAGTGTAACTACAGTGTACGATTTTTCAGAAGTCCCTGTTAACTGATGCTGCATGTTAAAATGTCATTGCTGCTTATCTTGTAGATAGGAAGGTGCAACATACCCAYCCGAGAATATTAGCCCACATAATGTCCCGAGTGTAGAGTTCAGGTTATGAATGTCCCTTCCTTCAAAGAGAGTTGTCTGCAATGCATAACATGTCTCTGGGTCATAGCCATCATTTATGGGCCCTCTACACTGCCAAACAACAGGAATGTCTGGCACTATGGTCTGGCACAATGGTTGGCGTACTATAAAACAAGTTGATAAGATTGGAAAGGCTGAAATTGGAAAACAAATCAAAGATGGTGGACTTTGACTGCAGTCATGGTTTGGTTACCCCACAGAGGACTTGTGGCATAATCTTCTAATATACTAACAATTAACTTACAGTACTCTGATTACATTTGCATACAAACATCTTGATMTTTTATTAAACATTATTAACCAGAAGAGATTCCTGCTTAACATGCATAGCTGAGCATGGGAGTAAACATGCAGCATGGTTCAACCCAGCTGTGGATATCTAACTTTACATTACATTTTTTCATGGTGTCAGCTCTGGAGGGGGCCTTTAAAATGTTCTCGGATCAGTTCACCGGTCACCCTGCAGAATCTCTGAGGCATTCACACTGATCTGTTTGCTCCCCTGCTCACCCGTTACCCTAATGCATTTCTTAAAAGGACCAGCCTCTGTCAATGGGTCAGTATCCCCTAGCTGTTTGCCGGCTAGGGCAGCAGTGCAGTCTGGGAAAACTGCTCAGGATTCAGATAAGGCAACCTATATCCTTTAGGCGTGATAGACTTTCCCATCATTCTGCTTGGTGCATCTCCTACCGTCACTTATCACCTGAGATGTTTCACGAGCATGTACTTTGAGAAAGTACAGAACAAATAAATTAGGGAGTTAGGGAGAACACTTGTGAAAGTACTCTGTAGATGAGATCTCTTATTAAGCTATAGTTCTACAGCACCTCGCCTGTGAGTTTGTTCATTGAGACTTCTCTATACCTCTAATCCCCAGAACAACCCAAACAAAGTATATAAGACTAGTTTAATAAACAGTGCTGTGACTATTCAGCCTTGGTGATTGTTTAGTGGCACTTGGTAGGCAAGCAGGCGAACAATACACTGACTTCCACACCTCTCCTTGGCCTCTCAAAGAGAGCTGTCGCTCCGTGACAATTTACAGCCACCTCAGCCACCCAATTCCACAGTCAAGGCCCAGAGTTTCCAGACAGCAGTAGGGAGAGCTTAGCCCTCCTCTTGGGCACGGAGAATATACTGACAAAACAACATTCCCCAAGGTTKACATTTTCTCTCTCTCCTCAATTTGTGTTTCAAAAGTTGGTGCAAAACACAGAAAATAATACATCTGTCCCTGGACTTTGGATTCCATGGCTGTCACTCAACACACAGATATGCATGTGTGTATGCACTGTTTTCCCTAAACAGAATAAACCTCTGCATTTAGAAACATGGGAAACAAAATGTTGCATAGTAGTCTTAACATGGACTGTAACACAATATAGTACTTGTAAAGTAGGACGTTGTGATCACACATTGACATCAGAACTTGTGAGAGTGATGAGAATTACAACACCATCCCCATCTTGAATGTAGATTGGTTTGCAGTATGTTTACCCTATTAACCATGCTGATTAATCTCCTATCCTGGTCATTTAAAGGGTGAGTCACAAGGTAATGATCTGAGGGAGGCAACGTAAAAGACGCTGGGGAGAGAGAACCTGTTTTACACATGCTCTGTACATAATTCAAGTACAGTGCAGAGCGCAGAGAGGAACATCAATACATTCATGTGTTTAAACAGTAGCAGTCTCCCCAATCAATAAAGGTACTCTGCAGGCTCAAACTGGGAGAACATGGGAATGCTTTCCCAAAGGATCCTCATCCATAAAATGTGTTGTAAGTATGGTCCATTTATCACAACAGTCACTGGGGCCTTAAAGAAGTATCATGCCAGCAGCATACCACCCTGCATCCCACTGCTGGCTCGCCTCTGAAGCCAAGCAGGATTGGTGCTGGTTKGTCACTGGATGGGAGACCAGATGGAAGTAGTGTTGGAGGGCCAGTAGGGGGCTCTCTTCCCTCTGGTCTAAGGAGATCACAAGGGCAGTGAAGGAGACATTGCCTTGTGTGGGGTGCTGTCTTTCGGATGGGATGTTAAATGGGTGCCCTGACTCTCTGTGGTCATTAAAAATCCCATGGCACTTATCGTAAGAGTAGGAATGTCAACCCCGGTGTCATTGCTAAATTCTCAATCTGGCCCCATTCCATCCTGGCCACCTAATCATCCCCCTAATTGGCATATATTGCTCCACCTGATTGTGGATGTGTGGTGAGTGTTCTGGGACAAAATGGTCACCGTGCATCACCCAGGTGGGTGCTGCACATTGGCAGTGGATGAGGTGAGTTTCCCCCTACTATATAAAGTGCTTTGAATACCTCAGTTGGTAGAAAAGTGCTATCTATATACTGTAATTCCAATCAATTAATCATTAATTGAGCAATTCATGCCTGATGATATTGACATTCTTTTACAGAATTAAAAGTTTAATGCCCTCTCTAAGATTACAAATACTTTGCAATGTAGAATAGAGCTGTGTCATGCTTGTGTCCAACACTAGTGACCAACAACAACAACATGGAAATGATCAGAGGCGTCTCACTCACAAAGTAATCAATCAAATTCATTGAAACATATAGGATTGCGACAAACCTTGAAACTACAAAAGCCGACAGTTATTGGATAAAACAGAACTGCACTCCACACCTCTGTAAAAATGCATTTTCTCACACTCACAATCCACTTTTGTTTCAATAATCACTGACTCCCTGGACACAGTGCTTGGCACAGTGTTTTGTTTTCAAGTCAACATTTACATGAAGCAATGCTTTAACTACACAGTAACAGTAGAAAAACGAATAAATCAATTTCATGAAAAGCACCCCTGATCAACAACAACAATTGCAGCTCAATGCAATCTCCAATAGCCTTTATTCCAAATCATTGGATATGTTTTACTTATACATACAACTAGTAGAAAGAGGAGAGTCAGAGTCAAGAGGAGAGTCAGAGTCAAGAGGAGAGTCAGAGTCAAGAGGAGAGTCAGAGTCAAGAGGAGAGTCAGAGTCTCAAGAGGAGAGTCAGAGTCAAGAGGAGAGTCAGAGTCAAGAGGAGAGTCAGAGTCAAGAGGAGAGTCAAAAGAGTAAAAGAGGAGAGTCAATTGAAACTTGAGAGTTGTGTTGAATCAATGAAAAGTGTCCCCAATTCACAGAGGGGGACACCAGATGGATTTCATGATTCATCTTTTAACGGGGCCGAAAAAATTGAATTGGCCATTTTCCCCTAGATCTTATAACTTTAAATGGAATAGTTCCTCTTTCCTCAGCCCAGTGACGAGGGAAGTGGATCTGCCCAGGCCCAGCAGTTCCAAGTCAATTAAATTTGTGGTAGAACAAATGACTGATGAATAGATAACGACGCAATGATAGGATCAAACAGAAAGCATCTCTTTTGGTTTTCATTCATGATCAAACTGCTGTAAACAAGCATTCCAAAAACAGAAAGACACAGCCACCAACTTGTCCCTGTCACAATTCCATTTCAGGGAGCATTATCAACCAACACCCACTATGACAGGAGAAATGTTTCACTGACCACAATTTCGTATTATTATTGGATTAGGTCTATTTCACTGCAAAAACGATTGACCTAAAATATTATGATTGCACCTTAATCACTCTTCTTCAGTCTATGGACATTTCTCCCGTTCCCCCAAATAAATGTATTCTCTGCTGTTTTTGTCATTAAATCAAATAAAACATATTTAGCAGATGTTATCGCTGTTGTGGCGAAATGTTCCTAGCTCCAACAGTGCAGTAATACCTAACAATACAAAACAATACACGCAAAAACTAAAATAAAGGAATTAAGAAATATAGAAATATTAGAACGAGCCATGTCTGAGTCCAAAATGTAAATATGTATATGATGGTGTGTATAGACATTATGGACAGTATATGGATAGAAAAGGTGTGTACAGCAACAGTTAAATAGGATGATCCTTGACTAGAATACAGTATATACATATGAGGTGGGTAAAACAGTATGTAAACATTATTAAGTGACCAGTGTTCAATGACTATGTACATAGAGCAGCAGTCTCTAAGGTGCAGGGTTGAGTACCGGGTGGTAGCCGGCTAGTAACAGTGACTAAAGATTAGGGCAGGGTACTGGGCAGAGGTCGGCTAGTGGTGACTATTTAACAGTCTGATGGCCTTGAGATAGAAGCTGTTGTTTCAGTCTCTCGGTCCCAGCTTTGATGCACCTGTTCTGTCTCCACCTTCTAGATGGTAGAGGGGTGAACAGTCCATGGCTTGTGGGAGGCTGAGGTCCTTGGTGATCTTCTTGGCCTTTCTGTGAGGGCAGGCAGTGTTCCCCCAGTTATGCGTAGGGCTGACCACACCACCCTCTGGAGAGCCCTGCAGTTGCAGAAAGTGCAGTTGCCGTACCAGGCGGTGATACAGCCCGACAGGATGCTCTGAATGGTGCACCTGTAGAAGTTTGTGGGGTCTTTGGGGCCAAGCCAAATTTCTTCAGCCTCCTGAGGTTGAAGAGGCACTGTTGCACCCTTTTCACCTTTTTCTGTGTGGATGGACCATTTCAGGTTGTCAGTGATGTGCACACCGAGGAACTTGAAGCTTTTCACCCTCTCCACTGCGGTATCGTCGATGTGGTAGGGGGCGTGCTCCCTCTGCTGTCTCCTGAAGTCCAAGATCAGCTCCTTCGTTTTGTTGATGTTGAAGGAGAGATTCACTCGGCCAGGGCACTCTCCTCCTCCCTGTAGGCTGTTAATGTCATTGTTGGTAATCAGGCCTACCACTGTTGTCTTGTCTGCAAACTTGATTATTGAGTTCGAGACGTGCGCAGTCACGGGTGAATGAACAGGGAGTACGGGGGGGGGGGGGGGGGGTTGAGTACGGACCCTTGTGGGGCCCCCGTGTTGAGGATCAGCGTAGCAATGTTAGCCCATCAGGAAGTCAAGGACCCACTTGCACAGGGCGGGGATCAGACCCAGGGCCCCGAGCTTAGTGATGAGCTTGGAGGGCACTATGGTGTTGAAGGTTGAGCTGTAGTCGATGAACATCATTCTTAAGGTATAGCTCTTGACCAGATGGGACAGGGCAGTGTACAGAGCGATGGCGATTGTGTCTTCCGTGGATCTGTTGGGGGGGTGGGGTATGCACATTGTAGTGGGTACACGTATGCACATTGTAGTGGGTCTAGGTTGTCGGGTAAGATGATAGGATCCTTAACTAGCCTCTCAAAGCACTTCATGATTACAGAATTGAGTGCAACGGGGCGATAGTAATTTAGTTCAGCTACCTTCGCTTTCTTGGGTACAGGAACACTGGCAGACATCTTGAAGTGGGGACAACAGACTGGGATAGGGAGCGATTGGACACCAGCCAGCTGGTCTGCACATGCTCCGAAGACGCGGCTACTGTCTGGTTACCCATGGCTGCTCATGGCTGCTGGGCAACTTGTGGTGGCATTGCCTGGTCACTGGACTGTCATTCAGCCAGGTTAGTTAAACTCTGACCAGCTGTTCAGCCTCTTTAACCTTGAAGATAGGATTCCCTGAAGCACTACACTGCTATCTGCCCCCCTCCTCTCTTTTCCCTGCTCCTCTCCCACCTCCCATCTTTTCCCCTCAGGAACTCTGTGGAGATGCCAACTTAAATAAAGGGGCATCCAGCCCCCCCACAACATCTGTTTGGGCTGAGAAGCGGCTGGTTTCAGACGCGTTTCTGATGCGTTTCATTATTAATCATGCCTTGACAGATACATGCCACCCAAAGCATGTAGGGGCAGAAACAGCAGCACATTTGAATTAGTCTTCCATGACTTCCTTTACCTCTCTCTTTCCACCCAAAGACATTTGTACGCATACCGTGGTGTGCACTCCAGATAACCATGGGAGTGTGATTTATGCAGACCCCAACATCCCCTTTAGACATAAAGGTCTTAAATTAACACACAGGGCTTTTGGAACACTGCACTGTTCATTCTGCCCCCATCTAGCAATCTATGTATTCCTACATACTGTAGTGCTAAATACATAAGTGCTATCTGGGTATGCTACACTGCATCCAGTGCCAACAAAATGACATATGCTGTTCATGGTTTAATGGAACTGACATGTTTTAGGACACTATGTAAAAGGCCGTGGGTATTACAATGGGAAGTAGATGGATGTGCTTTTTTAATTAATCATACTTAATGGAATTTAATTGTTCCCATTATTATACTTCAAACAAATCTATCCATTGCAGAGCAAATCTACTAGCTCTCAGCCTTACCTACCCTTCTATTTTCAGGTCTTTATTGGGACATTCTTCAATAATTTAGTCTAGAGGACTACATTTTGAAGAGCAGAAAGGGATTGTGCGAAAACAGGAGAACTACGGGTTTTAGTCAACTGCAGTTCCTAGCTGTTACCTACGTGGCAGTGATAAACATGTTCTGTATCTCTTAAGATGTCAGAGGTTTGACTCAGACAACTTTTAATACAGACCAGGGCTAAACGGTTCTTTGCTCTGAATTGTGCATTCACGCATTCAGTGCTTTGTGAAACTGTCCATTGGATAAGTGTTACTTACAATTCAGTCTCCTCAATTTGGAGGTACTCTGGAAGCTCTTAAGGTTATTTGTTTCGTTTTTTTTTTAAGGAACAGGGTTCCCATTTACTCTCCATCACCCACCCAGTGGTGGGGCAAGAGCACCATGTGTTCCACAAAAGATAGATCCCATCAAGTGAGGAGACATTTAATTGGAGGACATTAATGTCAGGGTGGAGCTGTTTTATCAGTGCCATCAATAACCCTTTTCTTACCGTCTCTCAGGTACTTCAGAAACTGGCGGCACAATAACTATCGTAAAGTTGTTCACCCTCTGGGGAGGCGACATTATTGTCAAATTGTGATTTGTGACTTCGACGGCTGTGTTTTTGTTTAGTCACACTCAGGCTGTCACCCAAAAGCCACATCTACATTAAATGATAATGGTCAAAGTGATTTTTCACTTTTCTAATAATCTACAATATGGCCATTAGAGACAATATTGCAACAGATAAATCCACTATTCCTCTGTGAAACCTTAGAGAAATTAAAGGATGAGGTGTACATTGGAGAGGCTTGGATCGGCTAACATCATAACTGCGGCTAATGGCAATTTATTGTCCTATGTACTTGAGAACATGTGTACGCACACACACACATACACATACACACACACACACACACACACACACACCACCCACCACACACACACACACACACACACACACACACACACACACACACACACACACACACACACACACACACACACACACACACACACACACACACACACACACACACACACACACACACACACACACACCACACACACACACACACACACACACCACACACACACACACACACACACACACACACACACACCACACCAACACTTTTTATGCCTTAACCAGAAAATAGAGAAAGATGTGTGACAAGTAAATAAAAAACAATTTAGTGTACCACTCCTTGCCTCCGAGACAGGAGTATCCTCCTGGAGTCTGCGCTGTATATTACAGTTGTTGCAAAAGCTACAGAAGTACAATACAGAAATAGCCCAGTCATATCTTGGAAAGAAGGAATCTGTACATAAATGGAGCGCAAGAGAGAACCGCATATTTTTCGCCACCTCTGTCTGTTTTTATGTACAGCTCTGTCTCTTTTTATGTACAGCTCTGTCTGTTTTATGTACAGCTCTGTCTGTTTTTATGTACAGCGCTATTCTGTTTCTATGTACAGCTTTGTCTGTTTTTATGTACAGCTCTGTCTGTTTTTATATACAGCTCTATCTGTTTTATGTACAGCTCTGTCTGTTTTTATGTACAGCTCTATCTGTTTTTATGTACAGCTCTATCTGTTTTTATATACAGCTCTGTTTGTTTTTATGTACAGCTCTGTTTGTTTTTATGTACAGCTCTGTCTGTTTTATGTACAGCTCTATCTGTTTTATGTACAGCTTTGTCTGTTTTTATGTACAGCTCTGTCTGTTTTTATGTACAGCTTTGTCTGTTTTTATGTACAGCTTTGTCTGTTTTTATGTACAGCTTTGTCTGTTTTTATGTAGAGCTCTGTCTGTTTTTATGTACAGCTCTGTCTACTATCAGCAATGTTCACCCTGAGAGAGGAATTTAAAAAGACACCAGTGAGTCCTGTGAACAGGTATGGTATGTGCCTCAGGGGCCTCATTTATAACCGTTGCGGAGATTTCACACAAAATATTTGCGTGCATAATTTCTGAAAAGAATATGTACGTATAAAAATATTGAGATTTCTAAACTTGACATGCGTCATACTGTAACGGGTGTCATAATCTTCCTCCTCCTCGGTCGAGGAGAAGGAGTATGGATCGGACCAAAACGCAGCGTTGTATGAAGACATAATGAATTTATTAAACAAGACGAACACTGACACGAAATACACTTGAATAACTACAAAACAACAAAACGACGTAGACAGACCTGAACATGTGAACTTACAATATAACACGAAGAACGCACGAACAAGAACAGACTAACCAAACGAACGAAAACGAAACAGTCCCGTGTGGTGCGACAGACACAGACACAGGAACAATCACCCACAAACAAACAGTGAGAACAGCCTACCTTAATATGGTTCTCAATCAGAGGAAACGTCAAACACCTGCCCCTAATTGAGAACCATATCAGGCAACACATTTAACCCAACATAGAAACACATAACATAGAATGCCCACCCCAACTCACGCCCTGACCAACTAAACACATACAAAAACAAGGAAAACAGGTCAGGAACGTGACACATACATACGCATGTTTCCCAGACGCATCGTAAACGGTGCTTGCATGAACAAACATTATAACAAGCATTATGATGCCCTCCATTATCCTTTTACCGTGACAATAATGCCCTTTATTTGCTGTATAATTTGGAATTTTTGGAATAAGGCCAAGCCGGTTGTCACGCCCTGACCATAGATTGCTTTGTATGTTTCTATTTTTAGTTTGGTCAGGGTGTGATGTGGGTGGGTATTCTATGTTGTAGGTCTAGGTTTTCTATTTCTATGTGTTTGGCCTGGTATGGTTCTCAATCAGAGGCAGCTGTCTATCGTTGTCTCTGATTGAGAGCCATACTTAGGTATCCTGTTTTCCCACTTGTGTTTGTGGGTGGTTATTTTCTGGTTATTGTTTGTTGCACCTGTCAGAACTGGTCGTTGGTCGTTTTGTTGGTGTATTCATCTTGATTAAAAGTATTAAGGATACGTACCACGCTGCACTTTGGTCCTCCTCTCCTTCTCCCGACGACTTTCGTTACACCGGTTTATAAAAGAAAGAGCAATGTCAAATTTTATCAAATGTTTTTGCAGTAACTTATACTGTATCTGGCAAAGGACTGTGTCAGCTTCTGAAAGAAAAGGCAATGACAAATTGTTGTGGACCTGTCAGCAGAACGTTTGAATTCAACAATATTTTGCATCGACTTTCCCCTCAACCTAAATAAAGATGGGCTGCCTCTGAATTATGAAACAATGTCTAGGGCAGGCAATAAAAAAAGGCAATTACAGTACTTACAGTAGCAAACATAGAACTACTTCAATGTAAAATATCAACAGTTCACCTGTTAAATTCAACTGTAAATTATATGTGTATGGTATAGGAAAACTTGAAACATTTAGCTTACCTATTTACTAGACTACTAAGTACAATTAAATGAGAAATGTGCATGGTACATTTTTGTATGGCTACTTCAGGTATATGAACCCATCATGGCCAGAAAAGGAGAGTAATTTATTCTCCAATGGTTATGAAAATAATATAAATGGGAAAAGATTCCTATGTCTAATGATTTAACATTCCAAAAATATAAACATACCTTTTCGCTCTTCTCACTAACGGAAAATGGCTACATTCTTGTTCAAAATACAGAAATACAGCCGGTATGATCATATGATGCAGAATGTATTTTGAAAGTTAGATATATTAAAAAACTTGATTGCTGACATGAAAAACATTTTGGGGCTACAGTATATCAACAATGGACTAATTATACAAATATCAAAAGATTGTTTTTTGGCTGTTTTCCTTTAATATGTTTTCTTGTTTTTTTGTCTTTGATGATGAAACTTTTCATCATAGCCCCCATTTGCACAAAACACCTCCTTGCCAGCTTGCAATACAATATTCCAACCACTAGCAGATGTGCATTTGCATGGTCTATAGTTTGCGGGGAGGTGAGCACATTCTCACGTCAAGTTAAATTTGGCCAACTTTTGCGTGAAAACTGTCACACACACATTTTGGGGTATACAGTATTTTGTAAGTATGCACACTTTATAAATGAGCCCCCTGTTGATGCAGGTCTTTGTTGATGAAAGACAGGGACTTTTGTCCCATAAACCTGTCAAGTCAGCAATGAGCATTGCACAATAAAGTGATGAAAAGTAGAAAATGGAAAATGTATTGTTTTATTTATGAAGATTGAAAGTGGGAGTATAAATGCATTTGTCCTATTGCAATGACAGAGGCTGAAACACTCCTAGTTTTGGTACATGAAATGGCAAGTCAACCAATGAGTAGTAGTCATGTCTTATCTGTTCCAAACAGACTTTAGAGATATCTGCGGCGTCTTCTGATTTCCTCTGACACACAGAGAGAGAAGCAGCTGACTCAGCAGAGAGATCACAGAGAGAGAAAGGAGAGGAATACAATGGCACTTCACCTTTGATACCACCGGGCCTCATACATCACACATAGAGATATACATTCATTCATTTGTGTGAAAGACTGAACACTCTCATGGGAACTAGAATTGATCCTCCTTGTACACTTCTTTATCTATAATACAATCAGTGTGCATATGAGGTATATGTAGCAATATACTGCAGTTATTGCAGTTATTGATATTTCTGATATTATTCATGAAAGGAGTCTGTATCTGGCATGTCCTGCCTACTAGTCATGAACCCTCTCACAGAATGCACTAGTCTTATTTAAGAGGGAGAGCAAATTTAATGCAAGTCCTTCTGGAACTCTAAAACACAAATTCATTTCATGAACTTTTTTTATGCTGCTATGCTTTATAATTAAGTGTATATCTGTATCAGACTATTCATGTGGTAATTAACATAACTATACAAATGACCTAATATTGCCAACCACCCCTGTGGTTCTGGGGCTCGTTACTGTGTCTTGTCTGTTGCTCCTACGTTGTCTTGGAGGCTGGCAAGACAGAACAACAACAAATTATTTTCCTTTACGCAACCTTATCAAAGGCCGTATCCTGTATTCTCGCTGCATATCTAGCTGCCTCATTGCCGAGCAGCTCATGCTGGGGTGCTGAGGAGCAGATTGACTGCTGAGCTGCTTTTCACTTGTCAACATCAATCCAGCCAGTCTGGACAGAGACATCTGTCACTCGCACAGCTCCTGTATCTGCCATGAAGAATACAACATGTTAAGTGAATAAGAATCAGATTGGGGGATAGCGTCTCAATCATTTTCTTCTAAGGGAAATTGGAGGGGGGTGGGGGTTCAGGGGTGGAGATTTGTGACTTTGGGTTGGGGTGTTAAATCTTGACCTTCTCTTACCAATTTCCTAGAATCGTCTTTGACACTCACTTCAATAGAAATGAGACTGCCATCTTTTCCAGTGCGGTAGAATCAATCACTGGTGACAGGGACTATTAGCTGGCAGCTGGCAACACAACATGACGTTAGCTTCCTGGGAAGGTGAGTGTACCATTTCACCTCCAGCATTCAGACTCCTCCCTCTTCGCCCACTGGAACTAATGAACAGGAAGTAGAAGGTGAGCGTGTGGGAGGGGACCATCCTGCAGTAAAATGAGGAAGGAGTTGCAGCTGGTTGGAAGAAGTATGCACAAGAGGGTGGTGAAATAGACTCCGGTGAGAGTATTAGTCACACTCTGACCATACAGATCTCATACTGATACAGCTATGGCAAATATACAGTTACAGGTGAACTCTGTAACCTCAAACGTCACGTTGGATAAGTGTGTGTCCATGCTACAGTATTGATGAAAATACAGACATCTATGTTTTCCTACTTTATAATCCTTTTACCTATTTAGGAAGTCATTGACTATGTCTCAGGGGAACACCAACAACATGCAAACCAGCAAGATTCCTAGAGCCTTGGCATGAAACAACCTCTATTTACCACACTTTGTATTTACTTTAATATGGGGGGGTAGATCAGCTTTAATATTGCAGATAGATTGTGGCTTCTATCAATGTAATTGTCTGTATCATTTCCAAAACCCACATATATGTATACAGTACCAGTCAAAAGTTTGGACACACCTACTCATTCCAGTTAAAAAAAATATATTTTCTACACTGTAGAATAATAGTGAAGACATCAAAACTATGAAATAACACATATGGAATCATGTAGTAACCCAAAAAATATTATTCAAAGTAGCCACCCTTTGCCTTGATAACAGCTTTGTACACTGCTTGGCATTCTCTCAACCAGCTTCACCTGGAATGCTTTTCCAACAGTCTTGAAGGAGTTCCCACATATGCGGCGACCAAAAATGCATCTCCTGCATTCATCCCAACCCCTCTGAATCAGAGAGGTGCAGGGGGCTGCCTCAATCAACATCCACAGCACCCGGGAACAGTGGTTTAATTGCCTTGCTCAGGGGCAGAACGACAGATTTTTACCAGCTTGGGGATTTGATCCATCAACCTTTCGGTTACTGGCACAATGCTCGAACCACTAGGCTACCTATCACCCTTAGATGAGAGCATGGAGGTATGTTATGAAAAATGGCCCAATGGCCAAATAGTGACTGAACCATTTACACTAACACGGGGAGACTCTCCTTCCCACAGGGCTCCCAGTACAGAGAGAGAAACTCCTCTCTGAGCACTAGTCTCAGCCACCAGCAACAGGATGCTATAATCTTTACTGGCAATACGAGCAGCTGGCAGTCGTTTGTAACTCCATTTTAGCAGAGGTTTGTGTGTCACTGAGGGGGAATCAGTTTGCGGTGATTCCATTACAGACACAAGCGGACTTCTGGCTATAGTGGTATGTTGAAATGCAATTTGAACCTCCCTGTATAGATTTCTCCCAGAGAGGCAAAGAAGAGAGATGGAACAGTGTTTTACAGATATGAGAGAAGTCCCCCTGAAGCTAGGACAGCAGTCCCTGGCCATCTTCCTAATATATCTGAAACCCTACCTATTCAAAGAGTATATTAAGTAATCCCACAGCTCCCCCCTACCCCTCACCCTCCACCAAAAATACAACAACAACCTTGCCTTTCGTGAACTAACACTCACACTTTGCTGATAGCTACTTTATTGAGGAAAGTGTTCTTACTATGATTGAGATATGTGGTTGTCTCACCTAGCTATCTTAAGATCAATGCACTAACTGTAAGTTGCTCTGGATAAGAGCATCTGCTAAATCAGGGTTTCCCAAACTCTGTCCTGGGTACTCCAAGGGGTGCACGTTCAGTTTTTTCCCCCTATGGCTACACAGCTGATTCAAATAATCAAAACTCGATGATGAGTTGGTTATTTGAATCAGCTGTGTAGTACTAGGGCAACAACCAAAATGTGCACCCCTTTTTGGGAAACTGTGCTAAATGACTCAAATGTAAATACCTCTACTATGATGCAGTATCACAATTCAACTGATAAATCCATGCACAGACAGATGTTAAAAAATTGCGGATATCAATCAATCAAATGTATTTATAAAGCCCTTCTTACATCAGCTGATGTCACAAAGTGCTGTACAGAAACCCAGCCTAAAACCCCAAACAGCAAGCAATGCAGATGTAGAAGCACGGTGGCTAGGAAAAACTCCCTAGAATGCATAGTTAGAATGGAGAGAGGAAAGGAGGGAGAGTGAGAGAACAGACATAAATATGCACCAATCTCTGGCAATGATGTGGATCTTAACATATGCCTGAGCTTCCCCTCGAGGAGCTCTCATACATGTAGCTATCCAGCAGCCTACTGGCTCGTGTGCAGTGTTAAGGTGTAATGCTGTTGTTGCTAAGATACTGCATGGAGACAGTGGCCTCCTCACTGTTTTATGTCCCTCTGCTGCTCGTCGCCCACAACGCAAGTAACCCCCCAACCCCCATGCTCCTGTCTATTTCTCAATCCCCAAACCAAACAATGTGTGTCTGTTCGAGTTCCTCTTGTCATGACACTTTGGATTGCTGGGTACATGGTGTGTGAATCACATACAATTATACAGCACATGCACAACACAACAGCTTTTGTATTTTCTCAGTAGCCCATATTCATGTTTTTGCAAATGAAAAAACCCATGTTTAATTTTCTGCATGACTCGAAATCTATTTATTTGTTGTGACTAGAACAGTTCTTCTCCACACTCGCCTGACTCCTGACATCTGTGTAAAAACAATGTTTATTTGTCTACCCAAGGGGGAAATTTGATGCGCAAGGCCACTTGGCGTTATACGTCTCTGCCACACGCACTCTGTCAGATGAGCCAGACAAAGTGAACAGATCCACTGAAATACAGACAGCGACGGGCTTCTCTAATGTGGCATGATGAATGGTTAGTGAATAGTGATAGTCTACAAGTCCACACAAATAGATGGTTCTGGGCATACTGTTGAGCTAGTAAGTGTTAGGTAAGCCCAACCAGTATCAAGCTTACAAAATCATTTGGGTTGCCATTTTTGTTATATTGTCTACGGTCACATTTAACTAATAATTTAAAACAACAGTTGTCACTTCTATGTGTTATATTTCTATAGGTGTAATGACTCACACTTTAGATTAAGGACTTTTTGAGTTTCTCATTCTGACAAACATCTGACGTTAACAGACACTGAACTTTAACACTCGTCTCACATTAAGTTGAAGCCAATACAATCCTCCCCTGACTTGATGTTTCTGGGCCATCATCTTTTACCGGAGTCGAGACATCACTTCAAGTAATTTGTACCTTAAATCCAGGAGGCTACCCAGCCGGCCGGAACTAATTTGGGCAGAATCACTTTTACCTTCCCAGCGTAATATAGCCTTGCCAAGAGAGGTGAGTGAGCGATGTTCTTATCATTAGAAATGGCACGATTAAACTAAACCATGTGGAAACGGAGCCTTGAGGGATACAGGAACCTGCTTGATGGAGAAGAATGGGCGGGTGTAATGTGTAAGGTTATGCCAGTTTGGTATTTTTCCTTACCTCTGTCTTATCGACCTATATTGAATGCTGTCTCCAATGCCCTCTGTTAAGCGTTTGTGGGCATCCATCTTCTCGACCGATGTCACCAACAAAATTATTATTATTGCATTGTATCTCTCATTTAGAACTAAGGACATCTAACCTGATGATGCTGGAAAAACATGGAACACATGGAAGTGAAAAAAGTATTCTATTTTGTGTTCCAGGTCATGTTCTCATGACGTAGTAGACACATTACTTTACCAGAGTAGAGTAGTCGAGCATTGCTCACTGCATATTGGCGGCCTCTTTGCTCATCTCCAGCACCTGAGGCGAACCCTGGGGGTGTCAGGTTCTCTCTGTCTCATGCGTCTTCTCTGCTTTAAAGAGGTCGGCAGGAGTCTGCACTGTCATGAACTGACAGGGTAATTGGGCCATCTCTGCCTATAAACAGTATAGAGGTTTGCCCCGGGGGGCAGAGAAGTACTGAACCTACTAGGAACCTGGATCGGCCAGCCTACATTATTATGACTTTGTTTCTCTGTGGAGGTTACAGTGTCAGGAGACGTTGAGATTTTCATTCTAAGTGAATGTATGTAGTCTAATGGCAGCCTATGCTTGGGCAGTGTGCAGCACTGTACTCAGGTGTTAACTCAGGTGCCCACTGCAGAGGGCAGGAGGCTGTGTACTGCCGGCATTCAGCAAGGTTTTGGTCCCTGTCACTTTAAAATTGGAGCTGGCGAGGTGACAGCACATGCAGTCAAACGGAAAGCTGATGACAAGCGGGAGCATCTCCTCCGCATCATAGTGGGAGGAGTGTTTTCAGAGGGCGGAACAGGGGACAGAATGTTAATCAAGGAATGTCTCTCTGCTCTGACAAAGAGTCTTGATTAGACATCCTGGCAAGGGTCAAGTCTTAATTGGGTTACATCCTCTCCCCGTGCGGGGATAGATGAACAGCAGTTTGAAGTTTGACACCATGGCAGGGCACTGGGGAGATGTGGAACATTTGGCAGCAGTGATTTGTTGACCTTCTGCATAGTCCCTGAGGGATTGAGAGTTGTCCAAGAAGAGACGAAAAAAATGTTATATTACTAAACAAGTACTTCTCCAGGCCGTGGCAGGGATGTTCACGTTAAGTATGAATCATTCAGCTCGACCCAATGTATTTTTTGTTCTGACTGGGAAGAGTGCTCCTTGGAGGTCACACCCAGGTGACCACGGCTGGCTGGCAAAGTTGCACATAGACTGGCAGCTGCTCAACTGGCCCTGTCACTCTCTGGGGCACTGGGTGGAATGTCAAATGGGAGGATGGACCCAAAATTACCCATGCCACCTCTCTCTCTGCACTGGGTACCAGAGTACACATAGGAGCTCTCTGCATCTCTCCTGCCTTACGTCCTTATGGCAACCAGGCCTGCTGTAATTAGATTCTGAACCTCTCTTGTCCTTACAGTGTAACAGAGCTGGAGTGGGGTGTGATGCCAGAAAAAAGGAGGGTGATGTGCGTCACTATCTCAAAGGAGAGAATGTAAACTTAAAAAAAAAAATGAAATGCATTTTTTGGTAAAAATGCCTTCTGGAACATGTGAAGTTTCATGTGCCTTAATAAAAAATGTGTATGCCGCCTGTAAATACGTATACAATTGTTAAAATATGTGCCTAGTTGGTTTAGACATGGAAAAATACAGGAACCTTCCCTCTAGCCATGATTGGCTGAGATAATAGATGGGCTGGACATGCCGAGAGATGAATTCTGTTCGGTCTGCCATGTAGCATCTATAATATGAGCTGGTCATTATGTGTAGGTAATCCTTTCTAACGCAGCATATTTTGAAAGACATCATGTAGTAGAACTGCAAAAGTGTTGCTCTACACTTTTTTCTAGTTTTGAAATCAGCGGAATGCCCGGTGGAATTAGAGTATGATAGCTAAGGAGATCGAGAAAATGCTGAAGTTTAATTGCAAATATGCAGAGGGAGTCGAAAAGAGAACACACAGAAGGCTGTTGTATAAAACACCTGCCTTCGGATTACATCTTCAAACTAAGGGCAACCATGGCATCTGTGACAGAGAGGGAGAAGTGTCCATTCATGTATACGGGTAAGATAGTCTAGCTAGCTAAATCTTTAGATATTATACGTCTCCAATTTTGTCAGAAAGTCGTTTTCATTTCAAGTTAAAGTGTACTGTTAGCTAGCTAGCTGACTGGCTCGCTAGCTAATGTTACGTGTATGATCTGTGTAGCAATATTATTTGTATCTCAGAGCCATTTGCATTGCTAGTTTTAGCCTACTATTAGCTAGCTAGCTAACATTGAACCTGGTTGGTTAGCTTTAGCTACCTGTAGATTCATGCAGGTAGTAACATTATGAGTTGGGATTATGGTCCATTGTTTAGATAGCTAGCTACATGTCTAAACAAAATACTCCACTATGCAAGTAACCATTTCACTACACCTTCTATATCCTGTGCATGTGACAAATAAACTTTGATTTTATTTGATATAGTATGTGTTTACTAGAGACGATAATATGAAGAACATGACCTGCACCAAAGTCAAATTAGGATATAACGTTAGACAAAGAAGAGCTCTCCAGTAGGTTTACCAAAACATTAAACATTCTCAAAAGTGAKGTTACAAGTTTATCGACTTTCAAAGCAGAATTACTTTCCCATTGTACCTCAACTGTAGTGTATGATATACAATTTTCTAGCTCTGAGTCTCTACTTTTATCCAACGTAAAAAACACAATTTAGAAATTTTACTACGTAAGACCGAATCAAGCCGGTCGGTCACATATACCATACGTGACAGCAGCATGTCAGATCCATCATGATCAGTGACCACGTTGAGATGGCCATGTAATGAACAGTGTGGGACGGTCACATTAGAAAAATAGCCATGGGGAACATGAAGAAATACTGGCCTTATAACCAGTGGCACGTGGCTTCATCATGTTATGGACACGACCTGTTTCCATTCCTCGCTGGATCCGACAAATATAACCAACACTACAGGGTTCCATAAGGATTTAACTGTCCAACAAATGTGAGAATGTCACCGTACTGAACTGTATCATAAAAGTACTGTGGTCTTCCATAGCGGAGGAATGCGTGACAGCAGACTAATCAAGAATATTTCATGGTTCCACTGATTAAAATATGTCCGGATATCACTAAATTAGACAACTGTTCAAGGTTATGGTATCAATATCCCCTGTTGTGAAAAATTATTTCTAAGAAACATTGGTGGCCACATTCCCTGAGTCAGAGTGCATATGCAGAGAATCCCGTTTTATGAAGTGTACATGTTTGTGTGTATGTAAACACATTGCATACTGCATTTTGTAATCCTCTCTAGCCTTTCCTGATTTCACTGAGGAGGCAGATCCCATTATAATAAAGACGATGAAGCTCCATAAACTTTAATCTTCCTTTTTTCTTTTCACCTATCAATTCATCTGACAGGCTTCCTTCCTTCCTGGGGTTGGGTTGATAGTAATGTGGGGGTCGGAGAGAGCCTGTGGGCGGATACATAGACATGTTGTGCTCGGAGCTCCACAGCAGTGAGGACTGTACTTGTCAGGTATAGCAGCGGCAACACATTCATCTCCACCCCCTCCATTACCTGTCTCCCCCTGTTTCAGGGCCCTGCTTGGAGGCTTGGAGCACAGGACCCTCCCCTCTGATCCAGTGGAGGGATTAAGGTACCTATGGATTTCACCTCAGCCTTCACGTCATCAGGCGTCTCATTAATCCCCTGGTTAACATAACAATGGCCATTATTCTCTCATACACCCTCACGGTAAGATAGACAGAGTTTGCTGGCAATAAGATAACAACTAAACACCGATCCAGTCCCTTCTTTGCTGTATTTCCGTTGTTCTTCATGGTGTGCCACAGGCTAATAAACCACTCGTATATATATGGGATCCTGCCCACGGGGCTGTATTAGTCTGTACATCTCAGAAGGCAGAGGGGAGAAAAGAGAGAGTAGGATGTGGATGGAGTTTAAAACATGGCTGATGTCCATAAAGCTAAAAATCCTGTACCTCTCGACCCCCCATTGACCTTTAGAGTTATTGGAACAGTAAGCCTGCTGACTAAGGTTTGATCCATAACAAACGGCTCCATATGGACCCTTCTACAGTACGTCCATAGTCCAGGCCTCCCCAGAGCAGAGGAGAGAAGAAGCTGTGACATTCCTAATGTGTTGACCACTGGTCCCGTGATGATGTAACCGACCATCCCAGAGGACAAAGCCTGCAGACGAACAGTGCGACCCATCAAAGAGTGTACAAAGACACACACATGCTCCCATAGAAACATGCATGAAGACACAGACACTCAGGAACCTGGTGCTTTCCCCCTCCCTAGATATACTGGGTATAGCTTCTAATGGTTTTCCATTAGAAGCTCACATGCTTTTGAAGAAGATAATATTTAAGCAATAAGGCCAGAGGGGGTGTGGTACATGACCAATACCACAAACACCTCACGTGCCTTATTGCTATTGTAAACTGGTTACCAACGTAATTAGACCAGTAAAAATAAATGTTTTGTCATACCCGTGGTATACGGTCTGATATACCTCGGCTGTCAGCCAATCAGCGTTCAGGGCTCGAACCCCCCAGTTTATAAAGAGGATTATAAACTGGGTGGTTCGAGCCCTGAATGCTGATTGGCTGACAGACGTGGTATATCAGACCGTATACAGGGTTGGGAGGTAATGGATTACATATAAGGAGCCGTTACATGTAAGGGATTGCAAAAAAACGTTAACTGTAATCTGTTACGTTACCAGCTAAAATATTGTAATCAGATTACAGATACTTTTGAAAAACTAGATGACTACTTCAAGGATTACTTTCAAATTCAGAAAGGATGTTTGTGAAAATAAATCTTTGACACTTCTCTGTTTTCTCAATGACATTCAAATCAGCATTGAAAAAGGTGCCAGTTGAAGTTTGTTCCACGTGAGCGAGTCTGACCATAAATCAGAGAGCACTATGATGACACACCAAATGTGTTTGATGGATCATGGGAAAAGAGCAGGAATAGGCTTTTGTAGGCTACAGTCCAAGGTATGTGCGACTGCTTACAATGGTGCGACTGCTGTCAGCATCCAAAGATTATCCAACTTGAATAAACACTTGGAGGTAAGGATGACAGCAGTGTAGTCTGCGAGGATACGGATATCACTTATTATTGATATCTACATAGTGCATTGATGTGAATCACACTGCTGCTCTCTCATTACACTATTTGCGCCTTACGGATTATGGTTGTTGTGGACGGCTGTTCACAAATCTAAATGTGTATTTGAACCCAATAATGGTTGAATTCAAGAAGTTTAAACTGCCTATCAGTCTTTGTTTTTGAAACCAGTGGACAGCCAGTGAAAAATGCGCTCTTGCAACTGCTGCATAGTGCTGTTCCCAGACTATGGAATAAAACCGAGGCTTTTCTTGCTCAATCTAATTCATGCTGATAAAAAAAAATCCATAGGCCTGATGGACACATGCTCAAACTTGCACACTTTTGATAGACTTAAAGGGGCAATCTGTAGTTGCTACATACATTTTTCTACTTGTAAATTATGTATATATCCATTGATTCTTGAAGAATATAATTTATAAATGCCTCATGAGTTTAGTTCAACTGTCACAATCCATGAGAACCCAAAATATAAGCTTGTTTGTCTCCAATGTTTGTAAACATTGTAAATGTAAACAAACACTGTATAACATGGTTAAAACAATAATTTTGATATCATGGATGGTCAGTCCTTGCATCCATAGCTCTGTCTATTAATCTGAAAGTGGTTACATTTCTCCAGGCCCATCCCTCAGCTTTTTACCAAAACAGAGGTGTTATTGTTTCATCTGTGGATTTGCCCCATGAGTGCAGCATTTATTTGTCAACTCAAATCAATGAGCCCAATCAGTCCTCCATGACAACATCATAAACAACAGAGTAGAGCTGTATAATAAATCCTTAGTTTTGGTGTTATTCTCAGATAAAATAATTTGTCTAATCTATACTTCTATATTTACAAGTCCTATTCTTGAAGATCAAGAGGTATAACATTTATTGGAATGACTGGAATTCTGATACACTTTGGTTTTTAATGTAAAGATATAATTTAATCGTATTATTATATGTAGATAGAAAGTGATGGGTTAGAAGAAGCCTACATAACCAACCCATAAAGTAAAATTGAACATCCATATATGGCCAGCTATGTAAACTCTAACATGATTTATCCTGCAGTAGATCAATTGGTAACATACATTTTTGTCTTCTTCTAATGCCTCTTAAGGGGAAAGTAATCTAAAAGTAACTGAATGTAATCAGATTACATTACTGAGTTTGGGTAATCCAAAAGTTACTTTACTGATTACAATTTTTAACAGGTAACTAGTAACTGTAATGGATTACATTTAGAAAGTAACCTACCCAACCCTGAAAGTATAACATGGGTATGACAAAACTTTTATTTTTACTGCTCTAATTACGTTGGTAACCAGTTTATAATAGCAATAAGGCGCCTCGGGGGTTTGAGTCGTGCCTAAGAACAGCCCTTAGCCGTGGTATATTGGCCATATACCACACCCCCTCGTGCTTATTGCTTAAATATAGTATGTCACAATAATTCTGTACATCACACAGTCTATGTTAGGAAATATAAATACTGTACAGGTATGTGTTTTTTCCCAACTAAAACCCATGTATGAGCATTTGTGTTTCTCTTTTAATTATGAAAATTCAGACTGGGCATCATCTGGTTGAGAAGGAAGCACAAAGTTAATATTTAAATTGGTATTGAACGTGCCTTACAAAAACAGTCAGACATTGCTACTGCTTTTATGTTTAGTAGGATTTATTTGAGGTGAGTGATGGGCAGAGAGGCTTCAGAAGGTCCACACCTTTTTAAAGATGGATGCGGTCCATACACCCAAGCACACAGATCCTCAATGCTGCTCATTGTGAAGGCAGTGCACACACTGGCCTCAAAAAGAATAGGACATCGCAATAATACATATTTCATCAGTCTAGACACTCAAACACTTCTTCCCAACAGAAAACATGGAGAATCCCTCAGTTAAGGGCCCATTGTGAGGATTGCATAGACACTTCATAACCAATGCATTATGCCTATATGAAGTACATAGTCACCAATTAACACTAATGTCAACAGCTGAAAAGGAGAATGGGGTTACAGCATTCAATCGTTTATTCAATCACTTTCACAAAGACAACTGAAAAGCAAGCAGCAAATGAAAGTACTGTGTCTTTATTTAACGTAAAGAATAGCAAAACCTAGACAAAGGGAGGTTTAAAACAACATTTCTGTATTGTCATCAGCCCCACAAACAAACTTTCACAACAGAGAGAAAAATGAACACTTTCAAAGTCAGGTTTCTACAAACAAAAACATCTCTGACGGACTGACGTCCTCATTACACCATAGTCTTTAAAACAGCGAGAGGTGAAATAAACCACCTCGCGGACACTCTGCCTTCAAAATGAACAATATGATCATATCACATCAGATATGCTGGGTGCTGATCATTTTTATAATTCTATATTTGATAAGTGTATCCTTTAATACCGCAGGACAGAGCACAGTGCAACAGAAGCTTCCACAGAAGCCGCAGGTTTCCACACAGGTTAAATATGCAAAGCGCACTGATTCCTGAAACTAGGCTACTGTGATGAAAGTTGTCAAATGTGTTTGGCTTTATTAACTTTGGATTCACAGAGCTCGTGCAGCATCCACAGTGCAGCATCCACAGTGCAGCATCCACAGTGCAGCATCTACAGTGCAGCATCCACAGTGCAGCATCCACAGTGCAGCATCCACAGTGCAGCACACCAATTGAAACTTAGTACACTCAGAGAACAGTGGTTATGAATAAAACTCGTATACTAAATGTATAAATATTATAAATATTTTAACGTAGCAGGCACAAGCAACCTAACCAATTTAAAGTCAAAACTATTCTAGGCTATAACCTCAAATATTCATGGGACCATTTTTCACACATTCTAATATTCTCTAATGCGGGCAGAGAGAAAAAAAGAGAGGTTATTTGGCTCTAAATATAATGGACTACACAGTCCACCTCTTTATACCATTCAATACTAAACAGGAAGTGAACCACCATAGAATGACATTGATGTTCTGTTTGTCTTGTCTGACAAACTACTGTTTGTGCACAGTTCCAAACTGTGGTATACGGCTCCTACTGCAGGATGCATGGTAGAGTCACTTGAATATCCTAAGCAATTTTCTGATACAGCAAGTGGTCTAGCTGAGCATCTCAAGTGATGCAATATTGAATAGTGTTTTGGTCCTGACATTAAATCATTTACTGAGGCGAATGGGTCAGCTGTTGCAGCATCATATGGAAAATGTCCATCATCACCGCCTCGATGCATGTTAAACGGGTCAGGGTCTGTCTATACAAAATGTAATCTCCCACACAACACGCCTGCTTCATCAAATTGTTTCTTAATCAACGCCCTTCAGACATTTTCAATGCCAAACTCAATCTCTCTGAGAGCAAAACATGAAACCATGCAATATCCTTGGGCACATGATTTTTTTACTCTTTTTTCGAAAAAGGTCATTTGGCACAGCAAATAATCGGAAAATAATGGAGACATACTGTATGGCAGAGACAAAAAATTGTTAAACGGTACATATTTAGGCAGACATCTACATTCTGGTTCTATAGCCCACCAACTGGTCAAACACTGGTTGAATCAACGTTGTTTCAATGTCATTTGTCAACGTATTGTGATGTGTGATCAACRTGAAAAATACATTGGTTTTGAAAAAAGTAATCAACCAGTACTGTTTTCATCTAATTTCAACCAGCATAGTAAACATTGAAATTAGGGCCAAACTTCAACTTAAATACATTGACTTAACCTGACTAACTGGTTGTTACATCAATCTAATTTCAACATAATCATCAGAACTATGTAGCATATAAATTGAAATTGCATTGAWAATTTCACATAGAAATGTAAAAAATATTTTTCATACTATATATTGGGTGGTTAAAATGATGTTGAGTTTCATATTTGATTAGCCAGATTTTATTTGACCTTGTATCAGTGTTGATAGCAAAATAGTATTCTTGAATCAACGTCATTGTTTCAACGTCATGCCATCAACCTAAATAATGAGGTATATTGAAATAAAATGTGAAGCCACAGCCTAACAATTCCTGCCTGAACAGTGACTCCTACTGGTACACAGGCACGTGTACAGATAGGGCTCTACCTGTGCAAAGCACATGCCCCTTTTCCCTTCCAGTCTCCAAAGTGCCCTTTTAGGTGGTGGTATGAATTTTAACCACCCAATATATAGTATAAAAAATATTTTTTACATTTCTATGTGAAATTTTCAATGCAATTTCAATGTATTGTTGTTTGTTGTACCCGCAAGTCATAGTCAAGTTCGCCACCTTCCACCCCGTCTGTTGGTTGCACCTGTTGATCTGCCCTGTACGGAGCTTGCACGCGTCCGGAAGAGCCTTTTTCCTAGTCTGCCCTGCACAGAGATTGTGCACTTGGTATCCAAACATACATGGCTTGAGAGATGTGGTCACCGGTTGAGTGTGTGTAGCTAGCTACCTAGTTGTCAACGTGAAGCTAAGTATACCATTATTCGTCCATGGTTGATTGGATCTTTGGAAGTTTAGAAGTAGTTACCATTAGCCCTTTAAATAGGATGCTAAATTCATGACATTAATAATAAACTTTTACCTTTGGATATGGTCTTGTATTTGTGTTTTTCATAATATATACTATCCAAGTAGAAGATACTGTATATCTCCTTCAAATGTTGATATTTGGTTGCGTGGACAATTCAACATCCAGTTTGTCTTCAAATTAATGACTGATATGTTGGATTCACTTCTCCATCTCAACCATACAATCTAAGTTAAAGATTAGCACTGGAATGAAATCAATCTTTAAATGTCCTTTAAATACATCTTTAAATGTCCTTTGGGCACCTCACTCCGAATTTACTTTCACATACAGCTAGTGTAAAAAAAAGTTAAAGGACTAACTTTCAACTAGTCAATGTCATTTAGGTAGTCTACACAAATGAGTATAGAAGTTGATCAAGGTCTGAATGTGTTGACATGATAGCTCAGCTGAACAGAGCACAGCTAGTTTCCAAAGCTAAGTAGCGTACACAGAGATGGGCATCTGGATGGTAGACTTGTTCCCACTGAACTGTATTACCTCTCATTCACCACTAGGAGGCACTGTTCAAACAGACCGTGGCTTCACCTTTTATTTCAATATAAAGGTAGTTCTTTATTTTGGTTAATTATGTTTATTCAAACATACCATTTTACTATTGAAACAAGGTCAAATAAAATATGTCTGATCAAATATGTAATTCAACATCATTTCAACCACTCAATATATTTAATATAGGATGAAAAATATTTTCAATGCAATTTCAATCTATACATAGTTCTGATGATTATGTTGAAATTACATTGATGTAACAACCTGCTAGTCAGACAAGTCAAAGTATTTAAGTTGAAGTTTTACCCTAATTTCAATGTTTAAATGGTTGAAATGAGATGAAAACAGTAATTTTTTCAAACCCAATGTATTTTCCATGTCACAATACGTTGGCAAATTACGTTGACAAATTACRTTGAAACAACGTTGATTCACCAAGTTTGTGCCCAGTGGATCATGACTATATTTCATCTGTGAGGTGATTCACAATGACCCCCTACGTTCTCCACTAAATAAAAAGTGTGGACACTACTGAATCATGTCTATAAGCTGCATCTGCTGTCCTTGCATTTGTATGCAGTACCTCACAGAAATGACACTCCAAGTTTCAGGTGACTGTTCCTTGGTGCTATCAAGCATTGCAACACAGATTGTGCAGGCCGTGCCCTGTCCCCTATAGGATTTCCTCGTTCCGTCGTGCTACCTTTTTGCATTGAATCGCAGTGTCAACACCACAAACAAAATTACTAGCATGCGCTAGAGCACAGCCCACGTGACAGAGGTAACTACCAAGAGGCACAAGATTGATGTTTCAATGATCCACATGTCAAAACAAACCAAATGACTTGGGTGGATTTTTCTTGGGCAGATTTTTTCCCTAAACTTTTTTTTGTCCACATACAATGTCCTTGAAATCCCAACTGTTATTTGTTATTTGACAAGCGGCGAGTAGACAATATACAGAAATGTCTCTCCAACACCCAGGGTCCTGTCATTGAGAGCCAGGGGAGAGACACTTCAACATGGGATTGCAACGACTAGCATGGCCAGTAAAGAGAGCTACTTCCAGTGTCCATAGTAATCTGGGAGCTCTCTTTGTGGAGGTCTCCACTCCCTCAGGGCAGTTAGAACGGAGAACAGAGTACAGTGTGTAGAGCAGCATCACTTGTAGACAAGGCATTTGCTCATTCAGTTAGGTATGAAAAGGGCATGCAAGGTATTCATCTTGCTAAGAAGCCACGATGTCAGACGCCAAGCACCACCAATGTTAGCCCAAAGCGCTCAGCCAATCAAGTTGCAGCAATCTGTTGTTTACCCTTGGTCTGATCGCAGGAAGTAACATGGTGTTGGAAAATGGGGTTTCATAAAGTATGCACATTTCTCCATGTTTTTTTCCGCCTTCTTGTCATTAAATCAAGTTTGCAGCCTGAATGGAGAATGTTTTATGTACGAACCGGTCCACGAGGGATACGAGTGTATAGCCGGCTGCATACATTCCCTTTGGACGTTAAGATAAAACGACTCAATATCGCCATCTGCCGGACTTTTGGCTACACCAACTCCCATAGCATTGATGCTGTTTTAGAGCTGAGACTGCAATACTGATCAATATGAAACCTGACTTAATTATATTTCACAAACGCTCTATTACAGTTGGATTCACAATATCTACAAAATTCACAAATTACTATTTTGTGTTATAATTAAAGTATTTGCCCTTAGTTTAAATATTGTATTCATGTGTCTATTTGTTTCTCTACTGCTTTCTACCCAGGATACTGTACAGGCTATATCATATATAACATGTATATAATGTCTTATATTGCATGTGTTAATTAGCATAAATATATTTACTATGTATGTATTCATATATAAATATATTCCATATCTGATTTTATGATGATAAGAGTCTTTCCTGTAGCTATCAACCCCTGGCCCTGCTAGAAGGACAACCCCCAGCTCCAACAGAGATGGAATACTACACAGTATCTTAGTTAGCAACTGAAACACTGATACTAAAGCCTTACAGTTCAATATGACAAACAGCATTACTGGAGGTTGCAGACTTCCACATGTACAGATTGTCATGCATATGTTTGATACATTGTACATGGTTTGTGTTTTTAACACCTTCAGAGAAGTCACAATAAAATAGTTCCCATTCTATCCATTTGAAAGGCGTTTCTCCTTTGAACGTAGTCTTGGTTTGAGAGATGGTTGAGAACATATTTTGGGTTCTGGAAAAGTCATCTGCTTAACAATCACAGAAGTCCCTGGAAACCCAACGCCATTACTTTCACAGCAGCTATTATTATCGCCATGTACAGGCTGTATGATTTGAGCACAACATATTTTACCTTAACACTTTACTTCTGAGTATTTTGTCATTTGTATTACACTGGGCTGAACTACACTCCAATGTATTTTGTAACAAGTTACTTTTGAGAGCTGTAATATGTATTTTCTAAATACAAAATAATTTTCTATACCATTTTTTATAGCGGTTCACAATGTTGTAGCCCCCTCTCCCCCTGAATTGGTATCAGAAGTCTGATGGCACTATGGTGTGATAAGTGCATCTGCTAAATGAACTAAATATAATTGTAAATGTAAAAATGGACAATTGCAAAGCATGCTGAGTATTACTATAATGAGCTCCGCCCGACACAAGGATAATAATAATACCCAGTGTGCTTTGCAGTTCTGTTTGGCATGTTCATTTTCATAAATACATCTACATTTTGGTCATTTAGCAGACGCTCTTATCCAGAGTGACTTACAGTCAGTGCATTCAACTAAGGTAGACAAACAACAACATATTACAGTCATAGCAAGTAAAATGTTTCTGTAACCGTTGCTGAGAATGTTATTGCTCTTCGGGCCAGCTACTTGCAGATATATTTCTGTATTTTAAAATACAAAATACATGTATTTTAATTAAATACATAAAAAAATCGAAGTATTTTGTAGTTTATTTTGATACATTGATCTTTATGGTATTTTGAAAATGTATTATGCAATTGTATTTTAATTGTATTTTTGCCCATCCCTGTACACACAAATAAAACCAAATATATAGAATGGGAATGACAACATGGAAACGAGCATCTTAAAAAATAAGTTGTCTTTTTCTAAATGGGGCCTCAAACTTGTATGATAATCCCATGGAGAAAAGAAACAACACGGACAGGCACAAGGGTCAAAGCTTTCATCAGAAAACATCCATTAACTGAAAAGTCAAGAATATTTACTGTAGATTGAACATGGTTGAATAAATTAACCGATGAATGCCTTACTATACAAATGAACTGTTATCTATACTAGACTTCAGTCTGAGGTAATGATGTCCGAATACTATGACAGAGGCTGACCACTGTAAGCCAATACATGAGAATGTACATCGAGAATATTTTATAATGCTGCATCAGTCACATTATGATTACGTTTCATCCATGCTTTAGAGATTTTACCCTCGCTGACCATGTCCACCGGTGACCATGGGCTGTACGTGGAGGGAGAGAAGGGGGAGCTTCCGCACACAGGCCCAAACCATATGGACACCAGTGTGCTTGTGTATATATGTGTGTGTGTGTGTGTGTGTGTGTGTGTGTGTGTGTGTGTGTGTGTGTGTGTGTGTNCCTAGTGACCATGTCCCCTAGTGACCATGTCCCCTAGTGACCATATGTGTGTATGTACTGTATGTATGTGTTTGTGTGTGTGTATGTACTGTATGTATGTGTTTGTGTGTGTGTATGTACTGTATGTATGTGTTTGTGTGTGTGTATGTACTGTATGTATGTATGTGTTTGTGTGTGTGTATGTACTGTGTGTTTGTGTTTGTGTGTGTACTGTGTGTTTGTGTTTGTGTGTGTACTGTGTGTTTGTGTGTGTGTATGTACTGTATGTATGTGACAAAAGCTTTATCTTGATGATGTGGGTATTCAAAAAGGCACACTGCTTCTTTCTCTTTAAACATACTCAGCCTGTTAAAACAATAGGAGTCTCTGGACTGGAAAATACACAGGCAGGCCCATAGGACACAAAAGCAATTCCAGATGATATTGCGTTGGGTCTGTTGAGATTCAGCGCTAGCAGAAGGGCAGACACTGAGGATTATTAATGATGTCCCTATGGAACTCTACATGCTGCCCCTGGCTATAAGAGCTCGCTATAGCGACAAGCAGCCAATGGCTTTCCTTGCTGCATCCTGACGCAATTCAGAGTGAATGGTGTGAGTGTGTGTTGTGTGTGTGGGTGTGAGATTGTGTGTTTACACACAGTGATTTACCAGGACCTGATCCTCTGTAATGAGCTAACATGAAGGATTCAAACACATGCTCCACCTTATCATGTCAGAGTGAAAAGAAAGCATGTCTAAAACACCATCCGGCTATTCTATCAAAGAAACATATCATCAGGAAACAACAAATGAGCATTTATAGTTTGACTATGTACATACAAATCTAAGAGAATGTTTGTCTTCGACCTATTGAGACTTGCAAATATCAAAATTAAGTCCAAAACAATGATACAATAACATGTCGTGGATCTCTTGGCCTCCTGCCACCTCAGCCTAATAGTTTGTCGGGGTGACTCTAATTGTGGGTGGTGGACCTGGGGGAGGGGATGGCGCGCGGCTTGCTGTTGATGTATGTGGCCCAATAGACCAGGTTGAAGATGAAGAACAGTACAGGGAAGATGATGCGTGAGACCTTGTCCACTCTGCTGACGCGGTTGTAGGACTTTATGGCTTCCACGTATGAGTCGTCCATTTTAGGGACCTTGTGGCTGTGGTGGTGGTGGTGGTGTGTAGCTCTGGTGGCACTCCTTGAGACGGTGGTTAAACCTGGGTCCTTTACCACGTTGATGGTGTAGGTAGTTCCGACAATGTTGAATGTGTTATTGGCCTTTTTGGAAAGGGAGGCAGATTCTCTTCTCTGTAAAGAGAAGAGAAACTGAGAGAATCAGGGCTGGATCATCAAACCTAACAAAGGCCTTGTTTTCAAAATGACAACATTACCTGGGACTGTTTTGACTGGGGGTGCAATGATGCTCAAGATGCATGATGGGAACATAATAACATCCATATTTTGCACCATTGGGAGCTAAGCTGAAAGAACTCAAGGCCCTAGTGTAGGGATCGGGGCTGTAGCCCTACCAGCCGAGACAAAAGGCCAGGGTCATAGAACATTACACATCTACGCTCCAATAAGTGGCAAATCACATGAGCCTCCCAGACAAAATATGCATACATCACAGTGAGAATAGGAACGCCCCAGGGCATGGCATACACAGGTCAGAGGTTTATGGGCAATATTATGGTTTAATTTCAGAGAGGCTTGTTATTTTCTGAACCATTGAAAGAAATGGGGCAGAGCAGAGTAGTGGGCAGGGTTTGTCTAGGCTGATGGCACTGGAGAATTAGTGGTAGGGTAAGAGCAGAGCAGGATGAATCAATGCACCTGTAAACAGACCTGACAAACTACCCTCCGAGGACTGGGGCTGTACTGTATATAGGCCATAGATTAGGAATGAAGCCAAGGGGATATAAAACAGATGGGCTGGGAAATACACCTATGTCAGAAATACACCTACAGCTGAGACATTCATATGCTGTATTACATTAGTATGGCCAGGCTTGCATCAACAAGGTGTTGATTCATGTATTAATAGGGCAAATGGGATATAACAACCAGGGTTCTATGATGTATTTTTGTCTTAAACCACAACATCAAGGAGAACTGGCCAATCCAATTGGATAAGCAGGCCAGTCAGGGGGGCTAACACATGGGTTAATGGTTTGCATTTCACCTCAGATGTACAAGGTGAATGGAGGCTACAGAATGCACAGAGGACATGAACAATAGCGCTCCATCCGTTCCAAAACAGCAACAAACTACCAGAGGGGCTTCAAACCAGAATAAAGTAGCAGTGATGATGTTCAACAGAGAAAAAAATAGTATGTTGTCTGTCTGACTGTCTGTGATCCTGCCTGGGCTGGGCCAGGGCTCTATTTGCCGGGCTGGGCCAGGACTCTGTTTGCCGGGCTGGGCCAGGGCTCTGTTTGCCGGTGCTGGGCCAGGGCTCTGTTTTCCAAAGCTGGGCCAGGGCTCTGTTTGCCAGTGCTGGGCCAGGGCTCTGTTTGCCCGGGCTGGGCCAGGGCTCTGTTTCCCCGGGCTGGGCCAGGGCTCTGTTTGCCCGGGCTGGGCCAGGGCTCTGTTTGCCAGGGCTGGGCATGCACTCTGGCTCTATCTCATGCCAATATCAGTGGAGAGGGAGTCTTTTAGTGGTGACGACTGCTGCCCCCTGGACGCCCTGAGGCTTTCACAGGGTATTGATTCCTCCTGATCCAACAACACCCCGGGCCCCTTATATCACAGCTTAGATCAGCATGAGTAAGGGATAACTATTAACAAGCGTCTCATGACCTTTACCACAGCTACCTGAGCTTATTTATCCCCGGCATCAGGTCTGCTCTCAGCCTACCACGCTGACATACAAGGCCCTGCTAGTACACACCCGCCAATCAGCTTAGTGGCGAGGGACTCCATAATATCATTTTGAGTTACGTAGTCTGAGATACAGGCAGAGGCAACCATAGTATGGGGCTTTGTTTAGAAAGTAATGTTCTTCAAAACATTGTGTGCCACTATACACAAGAGTACACCAAAATAGCTTGAGGGCAGACAAACTTTGTGTGATTATATTAATGCTTTCGGCTAGCTTGGGGCGTGAAGACTCCTCAGTGTGTTTGTGTGTGTGTGTATATGAGTGCCCCTTGGCCCTGAATGGGGAGTGTTGGGAGACATTGCCTGTGCATTTGTATGAGTATGTGAGGGTGTTTGTGTATAAGGCTGAACGTGTCTTGATGTGAGGGCCTCTGCAGAGTCGGTTGGGTCTTACAGTGTCTCTCTGGGTCTGTGTTCGGAGAGTAGGTGCCTTATGGGTTATGGCTAAGAGTACCAATACATGTCTCTGTGCTCTGTGTGTGTACTGTACGTGTCTGTACGTGCAGCCTTTGTGCTTGGATGTGACAGCACATCTTGGGGCTATAAGTGTTAGAGTTAGAGTAGACGTGTGTGCACGGACATGGCTTGGGGAAAAAGTGTCTATCTGTGTGTGTCCGTGTTTGCATGTGTGTGTTTGAGAGTACAGTATACCGTAGGTGTATGTATATGTGTGTGTATTTGTGTGTGTCTGTGCAGGTGGCCTGGCTTGCTGGGAACGATGACAGCTGTAGAGGTGGCTGGTCCCCACATAGACCTGACTGCAGCACAGCCTCATTACTGCAGTGTGTGTTACAGACTGTCTGTCAGCCAGCATGAATTAAACATGCCTTCAAATCCCTAATCAAGGTCAGCTCTGCTTCTTCCCTGCACTAATGCCCTAAAATGTTATCATGTTATGGAAATCCAACCCAATATATGTTTTGTAATTCAATCAGTTCTTATCAGTCAATAATCACAGAAAGCTGACTAACTTGTCTGTGCCTGTACCCCTGACTATCACGCCCTGGGTCTCCAGTGGCGAGAAGAGAGGAGAGAGAAACCTCATTAGTTTGCATGAATGGTGCTGCTGCTACTGTCGACCAGGCCCACATGGCTGGCATGTCTAACAGGACACATCGGACTAAAAAGGGCAACATTGAGAGTCAGAGGAGCTCCACAGCCACTGAGGTAAATTACCTAACATCGACCCTCCTCTGGCTCCTCACTCCCAGCATCAACTGAGACACAGCCTCTCACAGCCTCTCAGAGGCTCTCCTCAGGGCTCCATGCCAATAGGGTCACCATCTGGCCCCATCAGGAGAAGGCTGCAGCCACAGCCTCTGATGAACAGGAGTGCTACTCCCAACAGGACACTCAGCTAAGAGTCCTTCCCCTCTCTCCGAGGAACAGCCTTTTGATTACACTCACTTCATACACACATCTTCCCCTGTGAAGCTCTTAAACGAGGATAAAGAATACAGAGTTTCATCCAGCAGCTCTCCTGAAGCTTTTATCAGTGAGGGACTGTGATGGGTGTGCTATCGCTCCCCGAGTGACCCCTACCCTCACGTATCCATCACCACAAACTGCCTGCTCAGCACAGCCCAGAGAACACAGGACAGGGATCCAGCTGCTGCTGCCTTTAAGACAAAGCAACAAAGACAAATCTTCCTCCACTTACTGCATTGTAATTCACATAACCATCTGTCCCTCAGTGACTACAGAAAGGTTTCATGTCAGCAATACGCCATGGTGTCAATCATCCAGTCAACTTACAAAGAACTTAAGAGTGTTTAACTGATGGTTGTGAGTCCTTCATACTCAGCATATTCTAAAATGGATTTGTGACACTGTAAACATCTGTTGCAGTGACTGAAAGCCTGAGATATTTCTACAAATATTGACTTGGGTTGACAGAAGCACATTAAATAGTAGACTTTAGACTTGTAAATCGAGTCTCAGATATTCCACTTTAAAACTTCCCAGGAGTTCACCACTTACTTTTAAAGGGATATTTCGGGATTTTGGCAAGAGTCAGATGAACAAATGGATACCATTTTCATGTTTCTGCATCCAGTATGAACGAAGTTAGAGGTAGTTTCAGGAGCCAATACTATCTAGAATTAGCGCAATGACAGGAAGTCTATGGTATCTACTAGCATGCTAGCAGTTACCACAGTTCCAGTCATTGCACTAACGCCAGTTAGCAATTGGGCTACGCTAGTTCTCAACTTCCTTGAAACTGCGCACAGAGACAAAAAAATGGGGAAGTAGTTAAAGGGCTTTATTGCCAAAATCCTGAAATATCCCTTTAATATCCTCACAGCTGTTCACATGAAACACATCCCCTGATTGCACCCAAACTTTCCTAACTTTTCTAGCATCAAAATGCCTACTAGCATTTTTGCGGACCCTGAGTGTCAAAATCACAATGTTTAATGAGATCCTCATATAACCCCATGCCTTAATTATCACTATCTTGCACTGTCTCGCACTGTCTCTCTCAGTGTGTCTGTGTGTGATGTGTGTGCTGTACGTGTCTCTGTGTATGAGATACAGTGTGTCTATGTATAATACACACTGTTTTAATTTGTACAGTGCATTCAGAAAGTATTCAGACCCCTTGACTTTTTCAATATTTTGTTACCTTACAGCCTTATTCTTAAATGGATTAAATTGTTTTTTCTTCTTCTCATCAATCCACACACAATACCCCATAATGACAAAGCAAAAACAGGTTTGTAGATTTTTTTGCAAATATATAAAAAAAWTCTAAGTATTCAGACCCTTTACTCAGTACTTTGTTGAAGCACCTTTGGCAGTGATTACAGCCTCGAGTCTTCTTGGGTATGACGCTACTTGCATTTGGGGAGTTTCTCTCATGTCAGGTGGGATGGGGAGCGTCGCTGCACAGCTATTTTCAGGTCTCTCCAGAGATGTTCGATCGGGTTCAAGTCCGGGCTCTGGCTGGGCCACTCAAGGAATTTCAGAGACTTGTCCCAAAGCCCCTCCTGCATTGTCTTGGCTGTGTGCTTAGGGTTGTTGTCCTGTTGGAAGGTGAACCTTCGCCCCAGTCTGAGGTCCTGTGTGCTCTGGAGCAGGTTTTCATCAAGGATCTCTCTGTACTTTTCTCTGTTCATATTTTCCTCAATCCTGACTAGTCTCCCAGTCCATGTTGCTGAAAAACATCCCCACAGCATGATGCTGCCACCACCATGCTTCACTGTAGTGATGGTGTCAGGTTTCCTCCAGACGTGATGCTTGGCATTCAGGCCAAAGAGTTCAATCTTGGTTTCATCAGACCAGAGAATCTTGTTTCTCATGGTCTGAGAGTCCTTTAGGTGCCTTTTGGCAAACTCCAAGCAGGCTGTCGTGTGCCTTTTACTGAGGAGTGGCTTCCTTCTGGCCACTCTACCATAAAGGCCTGATTAGTGGAGTGCTGCAAGGATGGTTTTCCTTCTGGAAGGTTCTCCCATCTCCACAGAGGACCTCTGTCAAAGTGACCAATGGGTTCTTGGTCACCTCCCTGACCAAGGCCCTTCTCCCCCGATTGCTCAGTTTGGCCCGGCCGCAAGCTCTCTGAAGAGTCTTGGTGGTTCCAAACTTCTTCCTTTTAAGAATGATGGAGGCCACTGTGTTCTTAGGGACCTTCAATGCTGCAGACATTTTTTGGGACCATTCCCTAGATCTGTGCATCGACACAATCCTGAATCTGAGCTCTACGAACAATTCCTTCCACCTCATGGATTGGTTTTTGCTCTAACATGCACTGTCAACTGTGGGACCTTATATAGACATGTGTGTGCCTTTACAAATCATGTCCAATCAATTGAATTTACCACAGGTGGACTCCAATCGAGTTGTAGAAACATCTCAAGCATGATCAATGGAAACAGGATGCACATGAGCAACATTTTGCGTTTCATAGCAAAAGGTCTGAATACTTAAGTAAATAGTTTTTCTGTGCAAACATTTCTAAAAACTTGTTTTCACTGTGTCAATATGGGGTATTGTCCATTTTACAATAAGGCTGTAACGTAACAAAATGTTGAAAAAGTGAAGGGGTCTGAATACTTTCCGAATGCACCGTATGTGTGTGATATACAATGTTTTTTCTGTGCTCAGGATACCTGCTCTGGGAGTTGTCCACCCCCACCCCTACTGCACACTCTGTCGTGTCCAGGAACAGAGATCCTCCTCTGTGGGGTTGTTAATGAATAAATAAAGTGTCTCTTTACAGATTACCCAGRGCTGCCTTCGCCAGGAGGCTGGGATAGGATCTTTTGTCAGTGTTTCTCCTCATTCCCACTACAATACAATATGAGAGCTCTGACCAGCTTCCCTCGCCGCATCTCTGAGCAATTAGCTCTGAATACGCTCATTTTTCAGGAGGTTATCAGTAGAGGATAGATAGAGAGCATATAATCTAGAATGAGCAAAACGCCACTCCACTCTAGAGAGGGAGAGAGTGAGAGAGAGAGCAACCCGAGGAGTGAGCCAAGGAGGAGACAAATACACTATCTAGCAGATTAATGAGGATGGAGACAGTTGTGATTAGCTACTTCTCCACAACAACAGCAAAGCACACAAAGAGGGAGCAGGGCTTTTACGGGATGTGTGAGCAGTTACATTATCCTGTTTTAACCTTTGAAGTACTGAAACTACCTCCATGTACTGTAGGTATACCATAGCTACAGAACTCACCCTCATCTCCTGGGCCTCCTTCTTGCCGTCCCATGCCCAGCTGCGCTTGGTGAAGTAGTTTACTGTGGCAAACTCTATCAGGGCGGAGAAGACAAAGGCATAGCATACTGCCATGAACCAGTCCATAGCTGTGGCATAGGCCACCTTGGGCAGGGAGTTCCTGGCACTGATACTCAGGGTTGTCATGGTCAGAACTGTTGTGACCCCTGGGGACAAAAATAAGAGAAGCAAAGGGAAAGAGAGAGTGAACACACACACGTACAGTACACACATACCCAATTGGGCTGAACAACAGTAAACATAACTGTGTGTCATGGAAAGAAAAAGCATCATCCTTGAACATTCAGTACATGGTGTCACAGGGTGTCCTGACATACGTCAGAAAGTATTCATACCCCTTGACTTATTCCACATTTTGTTGTGGAACACAAAACCCCATAACGACAAAGTTATTATGAAATGTTGCACATTTATTGAATATTAAATACAGAAATATCTAATTGACATTCGCTACATGACCAAAAGTATGTGGACACCTGCTCGTCGATCATCTCATTCCAAAATCATGGGCATTAATATGGAGTTGGTCCCCCCTTTGCTGCTATAACAGCCTCCACTCTTCTGGGAAAGCTTTCCACTAGATGTTGGAACTTTGCTGTGTGGACATTCTTCCATTCTGCCACAAGAGCATTAGTGAGGTCGGGCACTGATGTTGGGCGATTAGGTCTGACTCACAGTCGGAGTTCCAATTAATCCCAAAGGTGTTCGATGGGGTTGAGGTCAGGGCTCTGTGCAGGTCAGTCAAGTTCTTCCACACCGATCTCGACAAACCATTTCTGTATGGACCTCGCTTTGTGCACGGGGGCATTGTCATGCTGAAACAGGAAAAGGCCTTCCCCAAACTGTTGCCACAAAGTTGGCAGCACAGAATCATCTAGAACGTCATTGTATGCTGTAGTGTTAAGATTTCCCTTCACTGGAACTAAGGGGCCAAGCCCGAACCTTGAAAAACAACCCCAGACCATTATTCCTCCTCCACCAAACTTTTACAGTTGGCAATATGCATTCGGGCAGGTAGCGTTCTCCTGACATCTGCCAAATCCATATTTGTCCGTCGGACTGCCAGATGGTGAAGCGTGATTCATCACTCCAGAGAACGCGTTTCCACTGCTCCAGAGTCCAATGACGGCTAGCTTTACACCGCTCCAGCCGAAGCTTGGCATTGCGCATGGTGATCTTAGTCTTGTGTGCGGCTGCTCAGCCATGGAAACCCATTCCAGATGAACAGTTCTTGTGCTGATGTTGCTTCCAGAGGCAGTTTGGAACTTGGTAGTGGTTCTGTGAGCTTCCATTCTGTGAGCTTGTGTGGGCTACCACTTCACGGCTGAGCCGCTGTTGCTCCTAGACATTTCCACTTAACAATAACAAAACAAACTGACTTGTTGGAAAGGTGGCATCCTATGACGCTGCCACATTGAAAGTCACTGAGCTCTTCAGTAAGGCCATTCTACTGCCAATGTTTTTCTATGGAGATTGCATGTCTGTGTGCTCGATTTTATACACTTGTCAGCAACGGGTGTGGCTGAAATAGCTGAATCCACTAATTTGAAGGGGTGTCCACATACTTTTGAATATATAGTGTATATTTAAAAGCCAGGGCAATTCATGGGGGAGTGAGGAAAGATGGTTTTGGGAGAGTGGCTTGTACGCCTCTCCAGGTCTCGCACCCACTGTGAAATTTGGTGGAGGATCGGTGATGACACCCCCCACGGTGCTTCAGCGAGGCTGGAATCGGGCAGATTTGTCTTTGTGAAGGACGCATGAATCAAGCCACGTACAAGGTTGTCCTGGAAGAAAACTTGCTTCCTTCTGTTCTGACAATGTTCCCCAACTCTGACGATTGGTTTTTCCAGCAGGACAATGCTCCATGCCACACAGCCAGGTCAATCAAGGTGTGGATGGAGGACCACCAGATCAAGACCCTGTCAGGGCCAGCCCAATCTCAGGACCTGAACCCCATTGAAAACCTCTGGAATGTGATCAAGAGGAAGATGGATGGTCACAAGCCATCAAACAAAGACGAGCTGCTTGAATTTTTGCGCCAGGAGTGGCATAAAGTCACCCAACATCAATGTGAAAGACTGGTGGAGAGCATGCCAAGACGCATGAAAGCTATGATTGAAAATCAGGGTTATTCTACCAAATATTGATTTCTGAATTCTTAATAGTTAAAACATTTGTATTGTGTTGTTTAAAAATGTTAAAAATGAATATGAACTTATTTTCTTTGCATTATTCGAGGTCTGACAACACTGTATCTTTTTTGTTATTTTGACCAGTTGTCATTTTCTGCAAATAAATGCTCTAAATGACAATGTTTTTATTTGGAATTTGGGAGAAATGTTGTCAGTAGTTTATAGAATAAAACAAAAATGTAAATTTTACCCAAACACATACAGTGGGGAGAACAAGTATTTGATACACTGCCGATTTTGCAGGTTTTCCTACTTACAAAGCATGTCGAGGTCTGTAATTTTTACCATAGGTACACTTCAACTGTGAGAGACGGAATCTAAAACAAAAATCCAGAAAATCACATTGTATGATTTTTAAGTAATTAATCTGAATTTTTGTTTTAGATTCCGTCTCTCACAGTTGAAGTGTACCTATGATAAAAATTACAGACCTCTACATGCTTTATAAGTAGGAAAACCTGCAAAATCGGCAGTGTATCAAATACTTGTTCTCCCCACTGTACCTATAAATAGTAAAACAAGACAAACTGATTATTTTGCAGTGGTCTCTCAATTTTTTCCAGAGCTGTATATATGTATTTTTACATTTTTATAAAAGTACAGACACAGAGTTTCAAACTGGTATATCATACACTGCAGTTTGGGGGGAAGTTATGATGCTTTGAAAGTTGATAAACGTGTTTTCCCACTTAGGAGACAAGTAGGATTGTCCTCCAGAAAGTAGTCATGAACTTTCTCCCACTGAGCTTTGTCAATAACACCAGCTAAATTCAGGGCTGTAGCAACATTTTTACAGTTCTCCATAGGTATATCCCTCAAAAAACAATAAAAACCTGATTGTAAAAATGTTTTTATTCCCAATTCAGATAGCAGAGTTAGTGTTTCAGATGCAGCTACAATCTAACCTCTCCAACCCTAGCTCCAGAGCCGCCTAACATCTGTCCATGCCCTCTACTATACCGGCTCCCTAAGTCTCACAGAGCCGCGGATTGGAGTCGCCCCACAGGAGAGCTCCGCTGAGCTTGTCTGATGATACACAATAATCCCTGTATTGATACAGTGCAGGCGGCTAGGCAGTCCCCTGCCATCTGTCTGCAGAACTTGGAACAACTACTTCATAGGGGGAAGAGGAGCCATGGGTGGATGGGAGAGCGAAGGGGCTGCTTTGGAACAGATGCAGCAGCCTGGCAGAGTGGTGCTGCACTTGATATGGAAACCCTGCTGGCTGATCACCTCATGGAAATGTGAGGAGCGCACACTGTGACCTGCAGCTGGAAAGAGATGCCAACTACCACAATGTTCATGATGGTGGGTAGGGGAGAAGCCTACCAGGGGCTGTAGGCGTTAAGTAATTGGACAGACCTCCTCCATTGACCACATCCATTGTGTTGGAGGCTGTATTGACCACCTCCATCATGTCTGACAGTGTGACACAGCCATCATATCCACAGTGAGATTTAATTTCACTTTCCTGGCATTGTTTGACACTTAAAAGCTTTGAGGAAAAATCCCCTGCCACCACGGATGTCATTACACAGGCAATCAGAAACACTGAGACTGAGATACTGATTAGATTTGTCCATCTAGACCAGCAGCTAGAAGACATAACACAGAAACATTCCAAACGTGGCTGTGCAATACTCTTACTGTGTGTCAGGCCCAATGTAGATTTGAATTACAATACAGGAAAAGATTTTAGAGGATAAATCAATTGCTGTGTGAAATGTGAATCTTTTATAGGTCATTGTGCCCACTGGCCTTTGTATTCTACGTCTCCGGGAATTCAAAGAACGAAATGAGAGGAGAGCAGAGAATGGGTGTCCATCAAAGCCGATATAAGCAATCATTCCACTTCAGCTGTTCCCACTTGCCGCATCTGTTAGAAGAAAATATAGGCTCAGAAAATGGACATTGTGCAGCTGAAGAGGTCAACTCATTTCACCACCTCCTAAATAAGAAACGTGAACTTATGGTCTTACTGTTGATTTATGCAGAAGATATAACTAGCCCCATTACTATGTTTGTTAGGTGACTACATTTAAAAACTGTTATAATCGGTAGCATTGAGACTGCCCTGTATTGCTTATATACTTAATGTGCATAAATGTGCATAAAATATAGCATCATTTAATATTAGTCAGTGCTAAAGTTGTAGAAAATATTGACAATTGGCAAATCCAATCTCCCCATATTAAAAAAGATCAGGCAATTAAAAAATATCAATGGAGATTGTATTGTGTCCACTGTGTAATGCGTCCGCTCAAACCATAAATCATACATTACACTTGGGTGAATGAGAAAATTACAAACCGGATTTTCCACCAAAAAATATAAGGTCATTTCAGCCAGATCTTCCGACCAGGCCACCCGCCAGGGAACTAATTATTGATTAAATATCATCTTTTGAACAGTGCCCGGGAGCCACTCATACTCATAAATGTAGGTTGGAGAATTGGCTGCTCTTTATACGAGACAAGTCACCAGTTTTTCCTAAAACATTTAGACAGTTTTAAAGCCCTGTGGATGGCTCAGAGAGCAGGAGGTTATCAGGGTCTGGTTGTGAATAGCAGTTAAAGCGACTGTCCAGTCAGGGAGGATAGTCTCAATCTGAAACCTCCTCCCAGCTAACAGCAGGACACCTGTTAACCTGGACCAGTCCTGTGCCCTGAGGCCATTCTCACTTTCATTAACTCCACACCTGTCCTTTAAACAATGTTGTGCCTTTGTGCACTTCCATTACAAGTGAGAGTTTGCTCATATTGAGTAGGCAACAAACACACATACTGCTGTGTTTGCTGAATGATTCCCAATGACCTTGGCCTTGTTTCAACTGAACCTCCATTAGAAAACACATGAGATGTTGTTCTTGAAAGGGTTGACAGACTAACAGCTTCTTACTGTGAMTTTTCTTGGCAATGAAAGGCCTTTGTTTTACAAGGAAGTCAGTCATAGAGCTGAGGTGAAGGCCCCTCCTTCAYGAGAGGAATATGGGACTGTGAGAATGGAGAATCCGAGGCGAGGAATATACCAGATCATTTYCACATGGCTGTAAGTATGTGAACTCCTCTTTTGTTTTTCACCTTACATGCAAAGCAAATCAAATCAAATCATAGTGGCTAGCCACTGTGCTTCACTGCATGCCCTGCCCTGCACTTCCCTGCTCTCAAACACTAATTAGCTGCCAAACAGAGGCCTGCTCTTACTGCAGGGGGAGGAACTTTGGGTTGCCATGACACAGTCCTCATGGCAGGCTGAGAGGTGAAGCCGTGGGTCTCCATAAACGAGGAGAGAGGAGGGGGAACAATGTGCCGCACACTCTTATTTTGGAGTGTGGGTTAAACTGATTAGAAGAAACATATGCTGGCTGACCTCTTTACATGAGAGGCACTAGGTAGTGAGATTAATGTTTTTCAATGACTCCATTTGTCCAATTAGTCATGTTTCCAGAACTGTTAGTCACAGTATAAAGAGCTAGTGGCCGGGTGTCATGCACAAGATCAGCTGTGGTGAAACCTGTCAAATATCAAAGCTGTATGATTTACACACAGATACATTTGTAGGTGTGTTAGTGACTCATGTTTGTGGCGGTCTGTGCATTAAAGTTGCATATGCTAGCTGTAACAACAAACAAAATGTCTTTGCCAATTCTTCTGCATAATTTGAAGTCAAAGTGTTATACTACTAGCCTACAATAATACCGTATGTGTCAGCAGACCATAATATACTCAATTTTCTTGGTGTTTCTTGAGCTTCAGTTACCGTTTGAAAGTTTTAGGCCTAGATTGGGAAATGTTTTCTCCAACTGGAGGTTTGACTGTTTTCATTATTTACCTCGACATTGCTTTGGAGGGCTGAGCACAACTTTCCTGTTACTATCATTTCCCCGAAGCGTGAATAGGCTGCCATTTCTTTCTAGTCTACCAACTCAATTTGGCAGAGCTCATGTTTCATTCTGCTCCATCACAGAGGAAGCAGGATCTCACCCTTCCTAAGTCTCCATAGCGATGTTGGCAGGATCAGCTGTGTTTTGCACCTGATACGTCTGCCCCACAAAAAGTGTTGACAAAGCCAGACACCTTGCCAAAGTTAGCAAGAGCTCAATAAGCAATAATGTCTTAAAACTTGGCTGGCTGAAACTTTCTGCAAGACACGTTCAATATCCCGGCGCGAGAGATGCAACTGCAACATTTCTTTGTATCACTCCGTCCCTGGAGGTGAACAGACTCACTTTCTCCAAGTTAATTCCTTTCCAAGTTTGCTGGCGCTAATCTGTAATTAATTAGGTGGTTTTGCGGTGGCCAAGTTAATTACAGGTCAATCCTGTGATCCAAGAACAGTTTTAAACCCAAATGAATCACTGTCCAAGACCCAACAGAGCCAACATGGGCACCAAGCTGCTTTTTACACYTCGCTGTGTGAACCACAACTTCTCAAAGATGAACTTTTTCTACCCCTCCCCTGGCACTCCAATTTACTGAACGCATCTGATGATGTGAACAAAAGCAGCTCCACAAATGCGTAAGCTGCCGTTGCTGAACACTTGTTTTGATGTAGCTTCATAATTTAAACAACAGCACTCCAAACTGTCGGAATGGTTCAGTTACTTGTTAAGTGCATTTCGAGGTTAGGAGATAGGGAAGTCACTCAACGGAATACGGTTAAGGAATTAGGGAAGTAACTTCAACAATACGGATTAAGGATATAGCGAAGTAACCCAACGAATGACGGTAAGGAAAAGGAAGTAAATCTCAACGAAATACGTTAAGGAGAAAGGGAAGTAAACTCAACGAATACGTGTTAAGGGAGATAGGAAAGTCACTCACGAATTACGTTAAGGAATAGAAAGGTCACTCAACGAATACGGTTTAAGAGGAAAAGGGGAAGTCACTCAACGAATACGTTAAGGAATAGGGGAAGTTAACTCAACGAATACGGTTAAGGAATGATAGGGAAGTCACTCAACGAATACTGTTAAGGGAGATAGGGAACGTCACTCAACGAATACGGTTAAGAGAAAGGGGAATCAACTCAACGAAATACGGTTAAAAGATAGGAAGTAACTAACGAATAACGGTTGAAGAGATTTAGGAAGTCACTCAACGAATACGTTTAAGGAGAAAGGGAAGTAACTCAACCGAATACGTTAAGGAGATAGGAGTCACTTCAACGAATACGTTAAGGAAGATAGGAAGAACTCAATGAATACGGTTAAGGAGATAGGGAAGTAACTCAATGAATACGGTTAAGGAGATAGGGAAGTAACTCAACGAATACGGTAAGAAAAGGGGAGTAAACTCAACGAATACGTGTAAGGAGAAGAATTAACTCAATGAATACGTTAAGAGATAGGGAAGTAACTAACGAATACGTTAAGAGATAGGGGGAATTAACTCAACGAATACGGTAAGGAGATAGGGAAGAACTCAACGAATAAAACGTTAAGGAGATAGGGAAGTAACTCAAACGAAGACGGTTAAGGAGAAGTGGAAGTAACTCAACGAATGACGGTTAAGGATAGTAGGCAAGTAAAATCAACTAGAAATACGGTTAAGGAGATAGGGAAGAACTCAACGAATACGGTTAAGGAGATAGGGGAAGTAACTCAACAATACGTTAAGGGAATAACCAATGAATACGCGTTAAGGAGATAGGGGAAGTAACTCAACGAATACGGTTAAAGAATAGGGGAAGTAACTCACAACGAATACGGGTTAAGAGAAAAGGGAAGTAACTCAAACGAATACGGTTAAGGAGAAGGGGAAGTAACTCAACGAATACGGTTAAGGAGAAAGGGAAGTAACTCAACGAATACGCGTTAAGGAGAAGGGAAGTAACTCAACGAATACGTTAAGGAGATAGGGAAGTAAATCAACGAATACGGTTAAGGAGAAAGGGAAGACACTCAACGAATACGGTTAAAGATAGGGAAGTAACTCAACGAATACGGTTAAGGAGAAAGGGAAGAAACTCAACGAATACGGTTAAGAATAGGGAAGAACTCAACGAATACGCGTTAAGGAGATAGGGGAAGTAAATCAACGAATACGGTTAAGGAAGAGGGAAGACACTCAACGAATACGTTAAGGAGATAGGGGAAGTAACTCAACGAATACGGTTAGGAGATAAGGGAAATAACTCAACGAATACGGTTAAGGAGATAGGGGAAGTAACTCAACGAATACGGTTAAGGAGAAAGGGGAATAACTAACGAAATACGGTTAAGGAAGATAGGGAAAGTAACTCAACGAATACGGTTAAGGAGATAGGGGAAGTAACTCAACGAATACGGTTAAGGAGATAGGGAAGTAACTCAACGAAATACGGTTAAGGAGATAGGGGAAGTAACTCAACGAAATACGGTTAAGAATAGGGGAAGTAACTCAACGAATACGTTAAGGAGAAAGGGAAGTAACTCAACGAATACGGTTAAGGAGATAGGGAAGTAACTCAACGAATACGGTTAAGGAGATAGGGAAGTAACTCAACGAATACGTTAAGGAAAAGGAAGTAACTCAGAAATACGGTTAAGAGATGAGGCAGACCACTCACCGAATACAGTGCGGCGGAACCGACTCTCTGTTTAGCCAGAAGGAGACCTGAGACAGGATGACAGTCATGATGCASGGGAGGTAGGTTTGAATCACAAAATAGCCAATTTTCCTTTTCAAATGGAAATACGTTGTCATCACTACATATTCTCCTGAGGGGGGAGAGAGAGAGGGAGAGACAGAGAGAGAGARGGGGRGAGAGAGAGAGAGATGCAGAGGACATGAATTATTAATACAGCTCATGTTCAGTCCAGATAAACACAAGCACCCTGCTGAAATATTCAGAACCATATTTATGAAAGTAAATACAGTTGAATACATGCTAGCACAGCACTGGGAACATTTTAATGCAGTGGCATGCATGCTAGCAAAGGGAAGCCGAGTGTGGGAAGCCGAGTGTCTGTTTGTGAGAGTGGATGTTAACTGATCGCTTGTGTACCACAGTGTCTGGTTGTTAATCGCCTCGTCAAAAACCAGAAGTCCATGGTATAAAAATTGCTAAATAGGGGTAGGAACCTATGTATGCCGATTTTTTATCTGGAGCACACTTCTGGCAAAACAGAATTCAGTTTTCCTCCAGGTTTTCTGCCATCTTCTGCAACGTTACAAACTAGCATAGGTAACAACTCTCTGCAAAATGTCTCCTACCCGGTAACGGACATTACACGCAGCACCAACGGCCATGTGGGGGAGGGTTCTTGAAATGCAACATCCAATCAAAATCTTGATTGGATGGTCTGCTCCCAGCAGACCATTCAGACCTCCAACTGAACGACGTATGGCTACGCGAGACTAGGTTGTTAAAGGCAAAGATTGGTTTTCCACCACTGTTGGTTCGGATTAGATCTGTTGCCCTTGGCAGCAGTAATACGCCGACAAAAAGAGCTAGTGTGTGTGTGATAGGGCTGAGAGTACCACACCTACTGTACCTGTGTGGGTTCAGCTCCTTAGGAAGAGAAATATGTGATACAGTATGACTGGCTATTAAATATGTCATCTCACGACTACTGTGTTTTAAAAACATTGCCTTGATCCACAGCCACCAATGTGCTGAGAACCTTTCCTGGATGACAGATACACTCCGCCTACAGTMCATGCTGAGTAGAGGTGACACATGGACACTATGTTTATTGACATGGGAAGACAGGAAAATTAAATAGTACTAAAAGAACCGATATTCCCTATCCTGAAGCCTGTATGTCCAGTATGTACCACAAATACTGAGAAAACCATGTGGTACAAGATTCATTGTGGTATCTCAGATTGATCTCACATTCAGTGGTTGAAGGCAGTGATGTGAGTCAGTAATGAGAGTCAGTGATGTGTGACTAATGTGAGTCAGTATGAGGCGTCTCTGTGGTGTCACAGTGAATGTACACAAAGGACTGTTCCAACAAAACCTACTCTATTGGGGCTGTGTACAGAGTACAACCCTCCTCAGTCCCTATCGGCCTCTATCACTGCAGCCATGAAACCAGACTGAGACAGTGACAGTAGTAAAACAAAGGGACCTAATCCATCACAGTGACTAAGTAGAGGTTAGTCATTATCTGTCTCTCACAGGGACCTGCCTTTTAGAGAGAAGGCCACTTAAATGACTTCCCTGATTTGAATAGCAGTCTGTGCCTGGTAAAAACAGGTTGACACTCCCCTAAGAGAAGAGAGACAAAACTGTCAAAATTGTGGGTGTTGTAGATAAAGGGATTTCACAGCTGCTATGGAAATCAGAATTTAAGATCAAATGAATGGCTGATCAACTGCTGGCTGACAGAATTTCCTATAATTTAGTGCCAATTCAAATGGACTCCAGACCAGAGCTCAATCAGAGGAAAAGAGGAGTTCTCTCTCCTGCTCCAAGGCTCCTTATCTTTCTACTACTGCGGAATTGTTATCTTACCGCTGAACAAGTTGAAMATTTTTGCTCTTGGCTACCATTTAAAATACTTGCTAAAACTGCAGATCAAATGTGTGTTCAATCTGAAATCAGGGTGCCTGTGTCTTCTTAGATTAAATACCATGTAAATGGGAGCCGCCACAAAGATCGGTTCTCTTCATCTACCCTGAATTTTCAAATTTTGTTCACAGACGAAGTGTTGGATAACAGGACAGTTTGTCAGTCTCTCTCCACCAGCCTATAAGAAAGGCACTGCATTCAGTGATCAGCGGGCACCTCCTTCCCCCAAACTCAGCAAGTCTTCCTTTCAGTGGGGAGACCTTACTGACCCCAATAACACTAGCAGAGACCAATCGATGAGGCAGCCACTTGCACAGCAACTCAGATAAATTACTTAACAAAAAGACACAAATGGAATCTGTAAGTATATGCCAACGGTGTACAAAGGAAAATGGAAAAGGGAGAGAAATTAATTCATCCAAATTGTCATGCACRCCAGGAGCTGAAAAGAGAGACTTTCAAAGCAGATGTTCCATTAGTTATATCCTTTGTTCTGATGTTGTCTCAGTGTCAATTCCTTGATCATATGGCATAATAGAACTTGTGCTGGAACTGCATGTTACTGTGAAAAGTGCCAGATAGGTTGTAAGGGTACCTGTGCTGGAACTCATGGATTCTTTCCCAATATCGTGGCCTAGTAGATCATACTGGTTTAGCCTTGAACCATCCTTCGCTACGACTACAGAATCCTCATCTCCTTTGGTCCAGATATAGACAACCTCATTGTTGGTATACGCATCTGAGAGAGAGAGAGAGAGAGAGAGAGAAAGCGAGAGAAAAGAATTTAGAGAAAGAAAGCCGAGAGAAAAGAGATAGAGAAAGAGAAAGAGAGAGGAGAGAAGAGAAGGAAAAAGAGAGAAGAGAGAGGAGAGAGAGAGAGAAGAGAGAGAAAGAGAAGAAAAGAGCGAGGGTAGGGAGGGAAGGGTGCAGATGGACAGATATACACACACACAGGTAGAGGCAAGAGAAAGAATGACAGTACTAAATGGCAGTTTCCAATGAGTGAATAAACACTAGGCACTCTTTTCCATATTCAGCAGTGCTACATTGGCTGATTCTATTCTGATGATGCAACAAACAAAGGTTATAAGAAGGGGGGGGGGGGCATTGATCTGAATAAATGCATGTCAATGAGAGTTTAATAAAAAGCAGGCAGTGTTTTGATTAGTTTATAAATTTGGCAACTTGAACCTCAAGGTACATCCGCATGAGGAATAATGTCATAAATAGCTTTAAAATCCACAAGTCAAACTTAGGTGAGGAGCTTAAAAAGCATTAAAGAAACACACACACACACACACACACACACACACACACACACACACACACACACACACACACACACACACACACACACACACACACAACACACACACACACACACACACACCACACACACACACACACACACACACACACACACACACACACACACACACACACACACACACACACATTACAGTAGAGAGAGACCCCAAGCTGAGCCCAAGAACATAACTACACATCAGCCTGAGGTTGTGCCTAATTAACATTTTGATAGCCACAGAGAAGTTATAGTTTTATTCTCATGGGAGACCATTAATTATAATAGTTAATTCATCTACTTGTATGTGTCTTCATCTATTACAATTGTAATTGGTAATGAAAGGTATTATTCTGTCATCGTGTGTGTCCTCTATGGCTCTGTCTGTTTGTAAAGGAGCTACTCGGTGTGGTCAGACTCCCAGCTTCGCTCAGCAGAGAAGGTCAACTATGTCAAACACTTCCATTGTTATTCAAGGCTTTGAAATCTTTCACTACAATCTTTCACTTCTCTCTGGATGCACAGTACATGCAGAAATCCATGGCTGCATAATGTCAAGAATACAAGTCTCCATAACCAGTTGCAAGGATAATGCAGCATACCTAAATATCGCTGCTCAATACAATCCTAAAGAAAACAACATGACAAGGGCGCCATGACAGGAAACTATAGAAATTGAAATGAGTAAAACTGCATGTAAATGTTGTAGTTACATCTGCATGGCAACCTGTCTGGCTCTGAGATCCACTTCATGCAGAGTATAGCGTCATATATCTTCAGCCAATTTTTTTTTTTAAATTCTGGACAGACAAAACAAACCCGATGCATCGAATGTGAAAATATGCAATGCTCAGTATTATACAGAGCCACGATCGCATGGAACTCCTTACATCTCCAATTACTCAAGCAAACAGCTTAATTACCTTTTAAAAACTGATTAAACAACATTTCATAGAAAGTCAGGGAGTGTGAGGGGACACACAAACACAAATTCTTTTCTTGTATTTTTTTGTATTAGGGCTGTCCCCGACTAAAATCTTGGTCGACCGAGAGTCATCCTGTTCTTTCGAATATGTTTAAACTTATTTTTCCATATATAGACACACACAACCCTATGCAGACACAACAACTACAGATACTGAGCGTATCTGATGCTTTAAGCACACTGTTTGATTAAATAATTAAGACAAACAAATGACTCAAGAAAGAGCCCGATGGTCACACTGTGTTAAAAAGCAAGTGCCTATGTGGCTGGCGCACGTTGTCTCTCTCTCCTCCCTACTGCAGTGAAAAGGCACCACAACACGTGTTGATTGTGCTGTCCGTGCTGAAGCTGCAACATTACAGTCATTTAGTTTCTTACTTGTTTCTGACTGAAAAGTTCTGTTACCAAAATCCCTCATTTGTTTAGGAAGAACATTCCCTATTCCCTCAACCCTTGTTCTCTTTACGTGAAACATGTAAGCATTGCATGCATGTGACCAATAGGGCCTGACCTATAGCCTAATCACATAAATAATGTCCGAACACAATAATGTCAACAGCAAAATGGATAAGCAGGATGTGAAAAAAGAAACTCAAAATGGGCGAATGTTTACTGGTTGCTCTGGAGGTAAAGGGGAAGTCAGATCTGTGGAAGACATTTGACTTAGTTGTGGAAACTACTGGAGATCCAGAAAAAGGAGGGTATACTGTAGGAGCAAGCATTGTGTATTATGTGTGCCCAACAGTTGCTGTCTGATTACAAAACTATATTTTTTTCTGACCATTTGGAACAGTGTAAACAACCCTAAATAAATAAGTGTAACAGAGAGTCMGTTTTTTWWATATATATATAAAGCCTTTATTACAGCAGACTAAAAACAGTTGCATGCATTCCTGAATTGCGGTTTATTTATAGTTTAGGCTAATTATTCAAAGCTTTGTTATTTAATTTTAAAACTAAAATGCTTGATTGCATTTTAAACCATGAATTTSTCATATGCTGTGTGATGGCATGAACGAATGAATGATTGATTGATACAGTAGCCTATATAATGAAATATARGCCTAAGTAAGGTATGGTATTAAGACTAAACAGGATGCGCTCTTAGGCCTACAGCTCGATGGCGGTTATAGAAGGCTACTATACAAAGCCTACTAATGATAACGACATCACTTATTATTATAATGATCATAATAATAATTGTAATAATATCAGTAAGAAGGAGATCAAGAAAAACGGAGGGTATAGGAGCAGGAGCAAGAGCTGCGGGCATAGTATTTGTGACAAACAGGTGCTKTTAGATACTGTTTCTGCCTGTTTGGGACAGAGTAAACAACACAGAATCATTTTAAGTAATACCAGTCTGTTCTAATTGAAGAAAAGTGTAAAGCCTTTATTTCAGCATAGCAAAGATTAAAAACAGCCAAATCTGTGCAGTTGCTTTGTCTGACATTTTGCCGTTGAAAAAGGCTTGGTGCTCAGTAGGCTATTAAACAAACACTCAAACAGGCAACAGAAGCAAGATCTGTTTTATTTTTGTAGATACAGTATATATTGATGATTTATAAAGTCAGGCACATTTAACAGTTAGGCTATTGATTTTAGACCTAATTAAGTTGAGGTTTGCTTTCTTAGACAATTAGGCTAAACCCTATTCGCACGGGACTAGTATTACTAGAGAACGTCGGTTATGTAATTATTACACCAGAATATCCGTTATTCCAGAGGACGATTCAGAGGGGATTCGTTTTTTCCAAACTGCCCCCTGTAGTTCTTTTTTCAATAATTTGACAATTATGACGTAAGCCTGGAGGTTTTTTCTAGGCGTGAATATATTTCAACAAGTCCAGGCTATAACAGGGCTACACTGATAATTCAAGCTTGGTTCCCAAGTTTCTAAACCATACCAAACCATCTTTGCTATAGTGTCGCCATAATATTTGAATTGAGGAAGTGTGATAATAATCATTAGGATATTCAGATGTGAGCTAAACAGTGCACGTGCACTTGAGATGCGTTTTGAGGCTTTGCATGTGAAAGTGAACTTATCATTTCCAAACAATTAGGTCAGTTGTAAGCTGCTTTGCGATCTATTAACAGCAATGGTTACATTAAACAGGCACAATATTTTTTACTGCCGCATTCGGTAATRTTAAATCCATACGCACAAAACATATGAACAAAAGCATTCACTGTGAAAGTTCATACATGTAGGACCTTCATTTATAGGCCATGCGCAGCACTTCAATCAATTTATCAAATCAGTTATTGTTTTCTTGCTCAAACCGCGAGCAACACCTGTCAAACTCAGACATTTCTCTCAAAACACAGGGATGTCAAATTGCACGGGACTAGTTTTATCAGAGGACCTTGGAGTTCGCCAAAAAACAGTAGGTTATTCTGGCTGAAATTGTTACTCTCCTGCCATGTACAAATGTCTGACATGGCAGATTTGGACAGGACTAAAATGACAGATATGGTGTTTTGTGCATGTTCACATACAGAGGTGCTCAAATTTGTTGGTACCCCTCCTCAAAAAGTGAAAAATGCACAATTTTCTCCGAAATAACTTGAAACTGACGAAAGTAATTGGCATMCACCATTGTTTATTCCATATTTAATAGAAATCAGACTTTGCTTTTGATTTTTTATTCAACATAATATTGTAAATAATAAAACAACTGAAAATGGCATTGACAAAAATGATGGGACCCATAATCTAATATTTTGTTGCACAACCTTGAGGCAATCAATGCAATCAAACATTTTCTGTAGCTCCCAATGAGACATCTGCACCTGTTAACAGATAGTTTGGCCCACTCATGAGCAAACTGCTCCAGCTGTCTCAGGTTTGATGGGTGCCTTCTCCAAACTGCAAGTTTCAGCTATTTCCATTGATGTTCGATTCAGATCAGGACTCATAGAAGGCCACTTCAGAAAAGTCCAATGTTTTGTTCTTATCCATTCTTGGGTGCTTTGAGTTGTGTGTTTTGGGTCATTATCCTGTTGACCTGCGACTGAGACAGAGCTTTCTGACACTGGGCAGTACGTTTCACTCCAGAATGCCTTGATAGTCTATAGATTTCATTGTGCCCTGCACAGATTCAAGGCACCCTGTGCCAGGCACAGCAAGGCTGCCCCAAAACATAACCGAGCCTCCTCCATGTTCTTTTCATTGAAAGCTTCATTTTTCCATCTGTKAACATAGAGCTGTGACTTGCTAAAACGCTCCAGTTTTGACTCATCTGTCCAAAGGACATTCTCCCAGAAGGATTGTGGCTTGTCAATATGCATTTTAGCAAATTSCAGTCTMGCTTTTTTATGTTTCTCTTTCAAAAGTRRAGTCCTCCTGGTTCTTCTTCCATGGAGCCCACTGTCGCTCAAAAAGAGACGGATGGTGCGATCAGAAACTGACGTACCTTYACCTTGGAGTTCCGCTTGTGTCTCTTTGGCAGTTATCCTAGGTTCTTTTTCAACCATTCACACTATCCTTCTGTTCAATCTGGGGTTGATTTTCCTCTTGCGGCCGCGCCCAGGGAGGTTGTCTACAGTTCCTTGGACCTTAAACYTCTTAATAATATTTGCAACTGTTGTCACAGGAACATCAAGCTGCTTGGAGATGGTCTTGTAGYYTTTACCTTTACCATGCTTGTCTGTTATTTTCTTTCTGATCTCCTCAGACAAATGTCTCCTTTGCTTTCTCTGGTCCATGTTCAGTGTGGTGCACACAATGATACCAAACAGCTCAGTGACTACTTTTCTCCATTTAAAACAACTGAATGACTGATTACAAGATTGGAGGCATATGTGATACTAATTAAAGAAACKAATTAGTTTGAAATATCACTATAATCCAATTATTTATGATCTTTTCTAAAAGGGTACCAACAAATGTGTCCAGGCCATTTAGAATATCTTTGTAGAATAAGCAATAATGAATCTCTTTTCACAGCTTCTTTGCTTTATTCTATGACATACCAAAGGCATGCAAGTATACATGATAAAATAGCTTTAAATTTCATGACTTTTCAGGAGGAATTAAGCATTATTTCAATGAGCTGTAAGGGTACCAACAAATTTGAGCAAGTCTGTAATTACATTACCGGACCACCCCCAGTAAAACTAATCCCATTCGAATAGGGCTTAAGGCAAGGGCTGTTTCCTTGTCTCTGCTGCTGCCTCCGCTGCATTGTTCTCAATCCCAATATGCTGGTTCGTTTTGCTATTATGCACATAGCAACATAGGGAAAGGCACCAATTCTACAGTGAAATTCTTATTTTTACATAATATAACCATATACAATTTCAGTATCACATGTCTTACAGTGATGGACTGTGCCATCCCCGTGGCCTCCGCAATYGATTAGTCCAAAGAGACAGGTACGAATCAGACAGGTGTCTTATGCACCATGAAAAAAACACAAAMAAATTGTGGCTGCTTGACTAAATAAATCTCAGTCAACCAACAGCCTATCGACCAAACAATTGACCAGTCAACTAAATGGGGTCAGCCCTAGYCTGTATAATTTTTTTGTTGTATCATTTGTATATCGTTGTTTTTAAAATKTCTGTGTTACTGTCCATGTCTACCAGTATATCAGTGTTTTGTTACTTGTCATGTTTTGTGTTTCTTCTGGACACTAGGAAGAGTAGCTGCTGCKTCTGCTAAAGCTAATTGGGATCCAAATAGACAAATAAAATAAAATGTATAATAGCGGTGAGTGGGGCGAGCAAGTGCTGTAACACGGCAGGCCTCAACAAAGGCCGCTAATTACATGCCAACCATGTGCCGTTGCGCTAAGGAGACGATTGTTCTTGGGCTTTGCAGCGGATTTCCATTRACATACAGTTGAAGTCGGAAGTTTRCATACACCATAGCCAAATACAYTTAAACTCAGTTTTTCACAATTCCTGACATTTAATCAYAGTAAAAATTCCCTGTCGTAGGTCAGTTAGGATCACCACTTTATTTTAAGAATGTGAAATGTCAGAATAATAGTAGAGAAAATKATTTTTTCAGCATTTCTTTCTTTCATCACATTCCCAGTGGGTCAGAAGTWTACATACACTCAATTAGTATTTGGTAGCATTGCCWTTAAATTGTTTAACTTGGGTCAAACGTTTTGGGTAGCCTTCCACAAGCATCCCACAATAAGTTTGGTGAATTTTGGCCTCCTTGCTCGCACACGCTTTTTCAGTTCTGCCCACAAWTTTTCTATGGGTTTGAGGTCAGGGCTTTGTGATGGCCACTCCAAWACCTTGACTTTGTTGTCCTTAAGCCATTTTGCCACAACTTTGGAAGTATGCTTGGGGTCATTGTCCATTTGGAAGGCCCATTTGCGACCAAGCTTTAACTTCCTGACTGATGTCCTGAAATGTTGCTTCAATATATCCACATAATTCCCCCACCCATGATGCCATCTATTTTGTGAAGTGCACCAGTCCCTCCTGAGCAAAGCACCCCACAACATGATGCTGCCACCCCCGTGCTCACGGTTGGGATGGTGTTCTTCGGCTTGCAGCCTCCCCTTTCCTCCAAACATAACGATGGTCATTAGCTTTGTTCCCCATGTGCAGTTGCAAACAGTAGTCTGGCTTTTTTATGGCGTTTTGGAGCAGTGGCTTCTTCCTTGCTGAGTGGCCTTTCAGGTTATGTCGATATAGACTTGTTTTACTGTGGATATAGATACTTTTGTACCGGTTTCATCCAGCATCTTCACAAGGTCCTTTGCTGTTGTTCAGGATTGATTTGCACTTTTCGCACCAAAGTGCGTCATCTCTAGGAGACAGAACGCATCTCCTTCCTGAGCGGTTATGATGGCTACGTGGTCCCATGTGTTTATACTTCGCACTATTGTTTGTACAGATGAACGTGTACCTTCAGGCGTTTGGAAATTGCTCCCAAGGATGAAAGACTTGAGGTTTTGGCTGATTTCTTTTGATTTTCCCATGATGTCAAGCGAAGAGGCACTAGTTTGAAGGTAGGCCTTGAAATACATCCACAGGGTACACCCCAATTAAATCAAATGATGTCAATTAGCCTATCAGAAGCTCTAAATCCATGAATAATGTTCTGGAATTTTCCAAGTGTTTTAAAGGCACAGTCAACTTAGTGTATGTAAACTTCTGACCACTGGAATTGATGATACAGTGAATTATAAGTGAAATAATCTGTAAACAATGTTGGAAAAATTACTTGTGCCATGCCCAAAGTAGATGTCCTAACCAACTTGTCCAAAACTATAGTTTGTTAACAAGGAATTTGTGGAGTGGTTGAAAAATGAGTTTTAATGACTCCAACCTAAGTGTATGTAATTCCGACTCTCAACTGTAAATACATATTAGAGGAGGAGCCGTGCCGAAGGGAGCATTGTACAGGTCTGCCAATAAGAGACCTGTTTGCTGAAGAAAAAAACGGCCCTGAAAGGACTCCTTTTGTAGTATTGGCCGGATGAGGTTTTATTCACAATTCCTGAACCACATCACTCTGACTTTTAATATTGGCAGAGTTGTTATTATCTTGGATCATTAACTTATAAAATAACCTCCCTCTAGACCGAACAGTGGCGTGGAATGAACAGAAACGACAAACCAAACAGACAAAGACCACCGAAGGGAGCATTGTGACAGTCTGCCAATAAGAGACCTGTTTGCTGAAGGAAAAACGGCCCTGAAAGGACTCCTTTTGTAGTATTGGCCGRATGAGGTTTTATTCACAATGTCCTGACCACATCACTCTGACTTTTAATATKGGCAGAGTTGTTATTATCTTGGATCATTAACTTATAAAATAACCTCTCCCTGTTCTATACGCGGTGAAACATTTGCGTCTCTGGTTGAGGAGGAGAGTGACAGGGATGGAGATAGAACTGATGGAAAGGCCTCTATTATACTTTAACGTTACATGCAATTCACACGGACCATGGCAAGTTGGCGAAGAACAACGGACCATTGCTTACCACGTAGATGTCCGATTTGATCTATGACCACCATTTCTGTGATGTCAGCTATGTGTACCTGATACAGATGTATATCTAGAGAGACTTACAGCTTCCAAACTTCAGAGGACAGGCGTGTGTATCCATGGGGAAATCCTCCAAGTGCATGGGACACTCAGCATGGATGGTCAGCCTGGTCAGAGATGGAGAAAAACAACAAAGACAWGTTAGTGACAGGCCTTAAACACTCCATGACACCTGTCACATGGCACCAACACATTCTGTACGTTAAAGCTTTATGTGTTGAGACATCCTTTTAATTTGCCAGATCCTGTTCAGTATCATTCTAAAGGCCAAAGCAGTGGCTCGCCCACTTCAATAACTTTTACTGCACACCATTCTGCATCATTCTTAGTCTCTCAACCTGTCACGCAGAGCTTCAATTGAAACATGAATGACAGGGCCGTAGTCATTTTCCTCTGTATCTGAATACAGTAAGCATACACCACGCCTCCTTCGGATCACCCAAGGTTCTCCTGCCCCCAATGGCAGGGGTATAGGGGTGACAGGTAGTCTAGAGTCTAGAGGTTAGAGCATTGGGCCAGTGTCCTAAAGGTTGCTAGTTTGAATCCACGAGTTGACAAAGGGAARAATCTGTTGATGTGCCCTTGAGCAAGGCACTTAACCCTAATTGCCCTAGAGTTGCCTCTCAAGGGGAGTTGGGATATGCAAAAAACACATTTCCAATTCACACAGGCATATTTACATGTGTGAAACAGGACAAAAATAAGCACCAACCTAAATAATTAATATTATGGTTTGCCAGAGATAATCTGCTGTTCTGAGACTTCCCTGACATTTGGGTTTTGTTGAAAGGAGGAGGGGGGGGGGTTGATGTGAGTGAGGGGAACAGTCAGCATGTGCAGTCACATACTGTAGTGCATCTGGCCATCAATGTGCCTTTGAGGGCTACTACAGTATGTCTTGGTTGCCAGTGATTTGTCAGTTTTCCCATCAGCATAGCTCAAAACTCCCACTCCCTCCCCCCACTACTAAAGGCCAGGGCCAGCCAGACAGCTCTGCAGAYCTGTGGAGCAGCCAGACAGTCAGCTATGTGGTCTCCTGTAGCCTCCTCATCCAGTTGATTAGATATTGACCCGCTGATCCTCGGCACATCACCTACTCCACTCCTGATGGAGGGAGCTCTGCAAATCAAGCTTCAGTGACGGGAGCAGACTGGCATCTTCCTGGGAGATCACATCTCACAACACACAACGACAGAACCAGTACTGTACCATTCTCCTTACTAAGTCCCTTTTGCCATTCCACATGACATGAATAATGGTGGACAATGAACATTACTTCAGAATGGCAGAATGGCAGAATGGTCCATAGTTCATTCTACCGGGACCTCCATTAGACAGTGGCGGAAATACAACTATGAGCCTTATGGGACCTCATCGTCACTAAGAAACAGAACATACTTCTTCCTGAGCAATGACATAAGTATAGGCATTTGTATAGAAATGTACAGGTAACTGCCCAAATAAAGGAAACAYCAACATAAAGTGTCTTAATAAGGCGTTGGACCACCAGGAGCCAGAACAGCTTCAATGCACCTTGGAACAGATTATACAAGTGTCTGGAACTCTATTGGAAGAGCGCGATTCCATCATTTGATGTTTTGTTGATGGTGGTGGAAAATACCGTCTCAGGCGCTGCTGCTGAATCTCCCATAAGTGTTCAATTGGGTTGAGATCTGGTGACTGAGACGGCCACGGCATATGGTTCACATCGTTTTCATGCTCATCAAACCATTCAGTGACCCCTCGTGCCCTGTGGATGGAGGCATTGTCACCCTAAGGTGGCATAGCCATGGTAGCCAGAATAATGGCCTGCCCAGCATTTCTATACATGACCCTAAGCATGATGGGATGTTAATTGCTTAATTAACTCAGGAACCACACCTGTGTGGAAGCACCTGCTTTCAATATACAGTTGAAGTCGGAAGTTTACATACACTTAGGTTGGAGTCATTAAAACTTGTTTTTCAACCACTCCACAAATTTCTTGTTAACAAACTATAGTTTTGGCAAGTCGGTTAGGACATCTACTTTGTGCATGACACAAGTAATTTTTCCAACAATTGTTTACAGACAGATTATTTCACTTATAATTCACTGTATCACAATTCCAGTGGGTCAGAAGTTTACATAAACTAAATTGACTGTGCCTTTAAACAGCTTGGAAAATTCCAGAAAATTATGTCATGGCTTTAGAAGCTTCTGATAGGGTAATTGACATCATTTAAGTTAATTGAAGGTGTACCTGTGGATGTATTTCAAGGCCTACCTTCAAACTAAGTGCCTCTTTGCTTGACATCATGGCAAAACCAAAAGAAATCAGCCAAGACATCAGAAAAAAAATCGTAGACCTCCACAAGTCTGGTTCATCCTTGGGAGCAATTTCCAAACGCCTGAAGGTACMACGTTCATCTGTACAAACAATAGTACGCAAGTATAAACACCATGGGACCACGYAGCCGTCATACCGCTCAGGAAGGAGACGCGYTCTGTCTCCTAGAGATGAACGYACTTTGGTGCGAAARGTGCAAATCAATCCCAGAACAACAGCAAAGGAYCTTGTGAAGATGCTGGAGGAAACAGGTACAAAAGTATCTATATCTACAGTAAAATGAGTCCTATATCGACATAACCTGAAAGGCCGCTCAGCAAGGAAGAAGCCACTGCTCCAAGACCGCCATAAAAAAGCCAGACTACAGTTTGCAGCTGTACATGGGGACAAAGACCATACTTTTTGGAGAAATGTCCTCTGGTCTGATGAAACAAAAATAGAACTGTTTGGCATAATGACCATTGTTATGTTTGGAGGAAAAAGGGGRAGGCTGCAAGCCGAAGAACACCATCCCAACCGTAAAGCACGGGGGTGGCAATATCATGTTGTGGGGGTGCTTTGCTCAAGGAGGGACTGGTGCACTTCACAAAATAGATGGCATCATGAGGMAKGAAATTTATGTGGATATATTGAAGCAACATCTCAAGACATCAGACAGGAAGTTAAAGCTTGGTTGCAAATGGGCCTTCCAAATGGACCATGACCCCAAGCATACTTTCAAAGTTGTGGCAAAATTGCTTAAGGACAACAAAGTCAAGGTATTGGAGTGGCCATCACAAAGCCCTGACCTCAAACCCATAGAAAAATTGTGGGCAGAACTGAAAAAGCGTGTGCGAGCAAGGAAGCCTACAAACCTGACTCAGTTACACCAGCTCTGTCAGGAGGAATGGGCCAAAATTCACACAACCTATTGTGGGAAGCTTGTGGAAGGCTACCTGAAACGTTTGACCCAAGTTAAACAATTTAAAGGTAATGCTACCAAATACTAATTGTGTGTATGTAAACTTCTGACCCACTGGGAATGTGATGAAAGAAATAAATCACTTTCTCTACTATTATTYTGACATTTCACATTCTTAAAATAAAGTGGTGATCCTAACTGACCTAAGATAAGGAATTCTTTACCAGGATTAAATGTCAGGAATTGTGAAAAACTAAGTTTAAATGTATTTGGCTAAGGTGTACGTAAACTTCCGACTTCAACTGTACTTTGTATCCCTCRTTTACTCAAGTGATTCCTTTAATTTGYCAGTTACCTACAGTATATATGGAATAGAGATATTCTTGTTTTGTACTGTCATTTGTTTTTGGATTACAATATACAGAAATGCATTCTGGGAAATAGTAACCCTGAGAATAACAACAACATATTTTTTCACCACCTCCATTATGGTAGCAATAGATCAACACAGCACAGCTCCAATGTATTCCCTAACATTGTTAAAACCATAAAACCCATTGATTTCTCTTTTGTGTCCTCTTCACTTTCACTAAAATGCAGCGGTTCAATCTTTCAATTAACCCTGTGACCAAAGAAACTCAGAGCCTGCATGGTAAGACATCTTGTTGATTAAATACATCTTTACACTAGAGTCTAGTTGAACACTGCTGTGATGTTGAGCAATGGCCCTTACCCCACCCGCCATCAAGATGTCAGCAATATTTCACAAAGTCTACATAGTACCACCACTCTTAAGTGTTTAATGAGATAAAGCATTTTACCTCCTGGGTAATCTTCAACCCTAATGGTTATGATGTTCTTGGCCTTGCAAAATAACTGCACTTGGAGGAAGAAGAACACTACTGCTGACATTAATTAATGTCCTTCCTGTGTGTGTGTGTGTGTGTGTGTGTGTGTGTGTGTGTGTGTGTGTGTGTGTGTGTGTGTGGCTTGTGTGTGTGTGCGCCTGTCAGCCCGGGGAACCACAGCAAAAAATGGCCTCACGGGGCCAACCCCTCCTTCTCCAGTTGCCGCCTCCACCTCCCGAAAAAACAGCTGCATCGATCGCAGTGCCATCGCCAGAGCCTGTAGTACCTTGTCTCTGTCGGAGCTCCAGGGGGGCCTTAGAAGGAGCTATGTGTTCCACTCCACCTACCCCAACCCCCCTTTATTTTAAAGTTCTCCTCCATACCTCACCAGCTCCTGAAAACTTCTCCCATTATACACTGTAATCTGTCCGGTGGAGTAGATGAGTCTGTATTGATGGAACTCTATTTCATTTCTAGCTAGTGGTCTGTTTGGCTGATTCCCAGCTTCTGGAGGACTTTCAGACTCTGCCTGTCAGCCTGTCAATCTATCACTTCCGCTCTCTTTGTAATAATAAGGTTTCACCTTGACATATACACCTCACAGAGAACAAATGGTCAAGTCACATGCTGACACTGGACCTTTGCCTGGCGCTGAGAGACATACACCTCCGCCTCTTCCTCCTCCATGTGATGAGTGAGAAATCGACTGTCAGGTCCAGGGCGGCTCGTTCATCACACTTATCACCATATTTGGGGACTCTGGATCATGATCAATGAGTCTCCCTCTCCTGGTTGGGAATCCCTGGTGAGAACATACGCTACTTTAATGATGACACCTCCTCCTAAATTGCGGGAGAACCGTACCCCACCTACTCCATCTCCCCTTAAGGAAGACACCCTTGGGAGAGGAGGTGGAGGGGGGTGGACCAGAAAGAGGTGGAATATAAACAAGCTGTGAAGTTATATGGAAGGCTGTCATCTGTCAAGGTGACATTCAACCAGTCAAATGCAGCAGAATGGAGAATTTACCTTWTATCAAGGTCAACATATCCTAAATATTCTGTCCCAGAGTATACATAACCAGAGTGTAATTTCTGCTGAAGCCATTACATTTTTACAGTTCTACTCTTGGCTTTAAAGCTGCAGTCAAGGCTCACAATATTACTATCCAGACAAGTATATATTTTTTACCACAGTGCTATTCTTTGGGTTCTGATGCCTGGTGCTGGGGTGTGTCTAGATCACAAGCTCTCACAGTTATAACAACACACGGCAATTAGCTAAAAGAGAAAATCTCCGTAATTACCGTTATCAACAATGACTTGCAGAAACGCTCTGAATCGCACAGTACTACTCTCGTACCACACAATTAATGTACTGCTACATTAGGCGACATCATATTATGGAATATGCATACTGAAATAGAGAGGTAGCTGTAAAGCATTATGGTGGTAACTATGGTGGTAATTAACATACAACCCCGACTGCGAACACAGAATCCAGTCTCAGCAAGGGTAGGGTAGGTAGGCCTAATGGCCGGCTAGCTCAAAGAGCTCCTATGTATTGTGTTGGTGTGCGTCAGGGCCTGGTTGCCTAGAAACCTGAGATAGGGCTGTATTTTTTGTCCACTTGAGCAACATGATTGTCCTTTACTATTGTGCTTCATTGAAAACATAAATGCTCTGCTCTCTCTGCCATGATTACCTTTCTGTATTGGAGACCAGAGGAAGAACACAATAAGACTTTATTAACCCATTAAAACCGAAATTCTCAGGAAATGTTATTGCAATTCATGCCCTTGAACATGTTGTACACTGGAGAACATATAAAACACATTTTGTACAGTTATACAACCAGATGTCTAAAAGAGGAAACCATTTTCTTCTGGCCAGTGGTATAACAAGCTCATGCTGACATGACTTGCAGGGACATGAAGCCCTGAATGAACAGAGTCTATTCCGTAACTATTGTCAGCTCTGGTGAACTGCAAGTGTTCACATCAGCCCCCTTCACAACCGACTACTTCTGAACAGGAGCAAAAGGCCACCCAAAATAGCTCTCTGTATCAGTGTTTAGAAAAGAGATTCAAACTCGAGATGACTTCAGATTCACAGTATTCTGTTGAACTACAGTAGAGTTTCTGGATGGTATTAAGACAAAGCTTTACAAGTATCATTGGCTCAGCTGGTACGTTTCTTCACATAATTTACACAGTGAGGTAAAAAGATGATATTGAGAGCAGAGAAAACATCCCAGCCTCCCTCTTACAGGACATAACTTTCCAGTTAATACTTAAAAGACGGCGCCAACAGACATGGTCGCCATGTTTCTAGTTCCTTGCCAACGTTGCAGTAATTATTTTTTGTTGTTATTATTTCTTACATTATTTGCTCAGAATGTTTCTTGCATTATTACCTACAGCCGAAAACAACTTTTGGATATTAGATCGGCGGTCCCTCACCAGCATTTAGACAATAAATTCGACTTTCCTGAAATGGGTCCTTTATTTGAACTCASCCAGGCAATTCCATTCATCCCRGGGGCTGCTCCAAGACGCCGTCACCGGAGAAGAGGAATAAGGTCTGGGCTCCTAGTCAGACTCAGGARGCGTGCATACCATCCACCGGTTCAGAGTATATTACTCGCTAACACTCAGTCTCTGGACAATAAAGTAGACTAGCCAGGGCGAGGATCTCCTTCCAGAGAGACATCAGGGACTGTATCATACTTTGTTTTACGGAATCTTGGCTTTCTCTGGATATACTGTCCCGGTCCATTCAGCCAGCGGGGTTCTCCGTCCTTTGCGAGGACAGAAACTCTCCGGGAAAAGGAAAGGTGGAGGTGTATGTTTCATGATAAATTACTCATGGTGTGATTGTGGTAACGTATAGGAACTCAAGTCCTTTTGTTCTCCCGATCTGGAATACCTCACCATCAAATGCCGAMCGCAAWACCKYCCTAGAGATTTTTCWGAAGGAGCTACACAGGACTTTGTGCAAACTGGAAACCGCATATCCTGAGGCTGCAATTATTGTAGCTGGGGACTTTAATAAAGGAAATCTGAGGAAAACATTACCAAAATTCTATCAACACATCTCCTGTTCTACTCACACATCGAGAACTCTGGACCACCAAAAACTGTGGATAGATGGGAGCATCCGCACAATACTGAAATCGCAAAGTGTCACATTTAACCTCTGCAAAGTGACTGGGAACATGGACGTGCACATACAGACCAGCTATGCCCTCCGTAAGGCAGTCAAAGAGGCAAATCGRCAGTACAGGGACAAAGTGAGTCGTAATTCAACGGCTCAGACACGAGACGACCGTAGGTGCCAGAGACTCCAGACAATCACAGATTATAAAGGGAAAGCCAGCCACGTCGKGTACACCAATGCCTCGCTCCTGGACAAGTTAAACACCTTCTTCGCACGCTTCGAGGAAAACACAGAGCCGCCGACGCGGGCCACCGCCCCTCACAAATTGAGGCTGTTCTGAGGGCAAAAAGGGGTGCAACTCAATATTAGGAAGGTGTTGCTAATGTTTTGTACAGTCAGTGTATGTGTACGTGAGTTAACAATACAATTTGATTTGATTTAAACCAACGGCAACAAAAAAAAAACAGAAGAGATCAGAACTAAAAGCTCCTTGATGATCTTTTTAGTATCTTGAGAATCTAAAATCAGGCTGAGCTGAGCTYGAGCACATGCCACCCTAATTATGAGGTGGCCGAGCAGCTAACAAAGCGTGAAATGTCCCGTTACAATATGTGTCAGTCACCACTGTGACCAAATGAGTGGCGACGTGGGAACCAACCCTCCCCATCCCATATCCTCCATGCCCAGCGCTCCCCTCCCTGAATGGCCTCATTAGCCCCTACCAATATCACACTAAACGTCCAGAGGTGTGTCAATCAGAAGGCAGGCTGGAACACAGTAGAGACAGTTGAATTTGACTCTATTTCCATCTGTGTCAAGGTTACACATTCAAGCAGCAAAGCTGTACTGCAGCAGCTAAGCCAAAGCCTCCTGTCACTGTTCCTCTCTATGTAGCCCTTTCCTGCAGTCAATTGGCCAAATCACCCTCTAGTGGCCTCATGGGTGGAATGTTAGTAATATTTTTCATAGTTTCATAATTAATAAACATGTTTTATAATCCGCAGAAAATCTGGCATTTCAATGTCAAACGGTTTTGTTATATTTCAGTCTTCTGTGATGTATATGAAGTGTAATATTAGGATGCAAACTCAAAATGGAGTACGTTTCAACTCTATATCTGACATGGTACAGGTGTCTTCTTTTTTTTAAGCCCATAACTATGTGTGTGTGAGGTGTATAGTTATGTCTCAAAGTAGATTTGTTAAAGACTACCAAGAAACACTCTGTGTGACCCTGATTTAGYCCACTGAAGTAAAGGTTAAATGCTCTACCTGGCTCTTTGGCTGCAATATTGTCGCATCACATGTCTCAATGAACATGCCCTTGTACAGGTTCACAAACAGTTAGTGGGTCCTTGTGTGTTTCTGAGTCCATTGCTCCTATTGGTGATGGTGACTATGAAACATAAATAGGATGCATGAGCTCTATGCTTCAGTGTACAAACATCATTAAAATGGACCCCTGGGCTCCAATTAGACAACACTCCTAGGAGAAGGATGCTATGGCAGCAGCGTTTAATATTATTTCTCGCCATTTTGCAGGACTTAAAARACCCACTGAGAATCTGTTTTATGGACCCAGAGATGCTTGACATCAGTTAGAGTACGAGAAAGTAATTCAACCTGAATCGGTGTGAAAACAAAAGATGAACTGCCGTATTTACCCAGCGCAAAAACTCCTAATCCAATCACATGCAGCAAACACAGAGGAGAGAAGGTCAGACAGAAAATAATATTTTTATTTGAATGGCCCTTAACTCCACGCTGAAATCAATAAAGTACTTTCTTTCTTCTCAGCATATGTATGCTTATTATAGGCACTGTTAAAAGGAGAATTCTAGCAGCCAGCRGACTGCCTTAAAAGCCGTCAGTAAAAAGGCACTTTAAATGTCTATTAAACAATTGTCTCCCCCGGGACAAGAGTAGATACAAAAATCATTACTAGGAAGCCAGCTGACTCAGCGATATCTGGCACTACATGATTGTGTTGTCAGTCGTTCACAAGGATGCACACAAATTGTTTCGGAGGAGAAAACACGTCACAATTATCAGCAGTGTTTGTATTTCAATTCCAACATTGTTTGTTTAGTTAGAGGCAATTATTTTTTGTATTCCTCCCTCTCTCATCTCATATGATATACTCATTATAATTATGCACAATACAGGAGAAGAAAACATGGACGATTTCATTAGTTTTAAGCATGAATCTAGGTTCAGACACAAGTACTACCATTGTTCCTAATGAGACAACCAGTGGAATTTATTGTTTACAGTACTTAAAGTAAGTACTAAAACATATCTATGGCTATAATGGGATATATGCTGGGAGCTACGCTATAGGCCCCAGTTTCTGGTTATGCACCACTTCATTCCCTACAATACTTTTCTGATCATGCAATTTCTGTACATTATTTAAACCATGCGCTGAATCTTTGTACTTGAACTTTTACTTTCAATGACTCACCCTTTCTGAACCATTTCGGATCCCTTTCTGATCCCTTTTTGAACCCTTTCTGAACCCTTGTACTCAGTAGAGAAGGAGCAGATGGCAGGAAGGCCGGAGTGATAATGCCTGTTCCAAACCCCCCGTCCCCGCCTGGCTACCGCTTCATACTGCTGACCCTGGTGAGGTGTCAATTGCAAGTGGCTAAATCAACAGGGATAACTGCAAAGTGTGGAGCTGGCACGCACTGAGAGAGGCAACAAACAGTACCCGCCCTCCAATTCCATCTGACATTCCAAGGCAGCACTGTAGAGGTAACCTTAGGACCTCCATGTGCAACAATTACTCACAGGCAGTAATTAATAGCTACAGTTGAAGTCGGAAGTTTACATACACATAGGTTGGAGTCATTAAAACTTGTTTTTCAACCACTCCACAAATGTCTTGTTAACATACTATAGTTTTGGCAAGTCGGTTAGGACATCTACTTTGTGCATGACACAAGTAATTTTTCCAACAATTGTTTTACAGACATATTATTTCACTTACAGTTCACTGTATCACAATTCTAGTGGGTCAGAAGTTTACATACACTAAGTTGACTGTGCCTTTAAACAGCTTGGAAAATTCCAGAAAATGATGTCATGGCTTTAGAAGCTTCTGATAAGCTAATTGACATCATTTGAGTCAATTGGAGGTGTACCTGTGGATGAATTTCAAGGCCTAACTTCAAACATCAGTGCCTCTTTGCTTGACATCATGGCAAAATCAAAAKAAATCAGCCAAGACCTCAGAAAAAAATTGTAGACCTCCACACGTCTGGTTCATCCTTTGGAGCAGTTTCCAAACGCCTGAAAGTACCACGTTCATCTATACAAATAATAGTACGCAAGTATAAACACCATGGGACCACGCAGCCGTCATACCGCTCAGGAAGGAGACGCGTTCTGAAATGTCCTCTGGTCTGGTGAAACAAAAATAGAACTGTTAAGCCATAATGACCATTGTTATGTTCGGAGGAAAAAGCCGAAGAACACCATCCCAACCGTGAAGCATGGGGGTGCTTTGCTGTAGGAGGGACTAGTGCACTTAACAAAATAGATGGCATCATGAAGAGAAAAATGATGTGGATATATTGAAGCAACATCTCAAGACATCAGTCAGGAAGTTAAAGCTTGGTCGCAAATGGGTCTTCCAAATGGACAATGACCCCAAGCATACTTCCAAAGTTGTGGCAAAATGGCTTAAGGACAACAAAGTCAAGGTATTGGAGTGGCCATCACAAAGCCCTGACCTCAATCCTATTGAAAATTTGTGGGCAGAACTGAAAAAGCGTGTGTGAGCAAGGAGGCCGACAAACCTGACTCAGTTACACCAGCTCTGTCAGGAGGAATGGGCCAAAATTCACCCAACTTATTGTGGGAAGCTTGTGGAAGGCTACCTGAAACGTTTGACCCAAGTTAAACAGTTTAAAGGCAATGCTACCAAATACTAATTGAGTGTATGTAAACTTCTGACCCACTGGGAATGTGATGAAAGAAATAAAAGCTGAAATAAATCATTCTCTCTAGTATTAATTCTGACATTTCACATTCTTAAAATAAAGTGGTGATCCTAACTGACCTAACACAGGGAATTTTTACTAGGATTAAATGTCAGGAATTGTGAAAACCTGAGTTTAAATGTATTTGGCTAAGGTGTATGTAAACTTCCGGCTTCAACTGTATATCTCCATACGTGTATTACGTCAGCAAGCTTAAACGACTAGAAATCCATGCCTGCCCTTAGACTATCTAACCCCTCATCTGCCCCTACGGTTGTCTTAACACCTCTTCTGTCTGGTCTGAGATGGTGAAGACATAACTATTGGCTCTGTGACAGGGCTTTGCCAACAGGCACCCAAACCGAGTGCCTGTTATAGCTCTGAATGTGCAATTAAATCCTAACCGCTGCTGCCCCCATATCGAGTGCTGGGCCAGGGCCAGGGGAGGGCTGAGGGGCTGTGGAGGGGACAGAGACAGGGACAGGTAGTAAGAGCCAGGCTGAACAGGGCTCCTGGGCATACCACCACAGGGCTAATCCCAGGCTAACAAACTACAGTGGCTGGCTGCCTGAGCTGGATGGGAATGTCACCGGGAGGTCAAGGGGAACTTAAAAGAACCTAGAGAGTGCGGGAGGGAGGGAGGTACAGTATATAGGGAGGGGGAGAATACCTTTTATACCTTGCCAAATAACATCGAGAAGGGCTGTACGAATATCATGTAATGTATCCATTAAGTGTTGATAGTGCTCTATAATGTACTGTGTAATATTCTTTTTTAATTCACAGTAAAATATTGAGGAAACATTTAAAGCACAGAGAATGATGGTAATTGCATTATACTCTCAGGAAATTCTGTCCTTCAACGTATTAAATAAGAATTTGATAAGAAGAAGAGACTTGCTTGGTCCAAGAAACACGAGCAATGGATATTAGACCGGTGGAAATATGTCCTTTGGTCTGATGACTCCAAATTCTTGATTTTTGGTTCCAACCGCTGTGTCTTTGTGAGACACAGAGTAGGTGAATGATCTCCGCATGTGTGGTTCCCACCCTGAAGCATGGAGGAGGAGGTGTGATGGTGTGGGGGTGCTTTGCAGGTGACACTGTCATGTGATTGATTTAGAAATCAAGGCACACTTAACCAGCATGGCTACCACAGCATTCTGCAGCGACACGCCATCCCATCTGGTTTGCGCTTAGTGGAACTATCAATTTGTTTTTCAACAGGACAATGACCCAACACACCTCCAGGCTGTGTCAGGGCTATTTGACCAAGAAGGAGACTGTTGGAAAATCATTCCAGGTGAAGCTGGTTGAGAGAATGCCAAGAGTGTGCAAAGATGTCATCAAGGCAAAGGATGGCTACTTTGAAGAATCTCAAATATAAAATATAATTTGATTTGTTTAACAGTTTTTTGGTTAGTACATGTGTTATTTCATAGTTTTGATGTATTCACTATTATTCTACATTGTAGTAGTACAATCTAGAAAAACGCTTGAATGAGTAGGTGTGTCCAAACTTTTGTCTGGTACTGTTGTGTGATACCTGCAGCATGTGGGCTGTAAGTGTGTTCCCCATGCTGTCAGCACAGGCTATCCTCCATAATGTATGGAGCTCCCTCAAGCACATCCATTRCACGTGCACATCTGCAGAAACGTGACAACGGCGACTGGCTGCTCATGGGGTTGCAGCTGCATCGTTATCGTCTCCTCTCTACTTTTTGTAAGTTCRAACAACAAAATAAAGAATGCATGGTAGTGATAAATTACAAAAAGGAACCGACACATATTTTAGCCCCATCAAAACCATCATCATCAACATCATCATCATTAAAATGGACATTATCCTTGGCAAAAATGACAAGGGCCTTGGACGGATCATCTAAATAGACGGATGTGCCTTAATTGTAGCTATGCACACATTCATTGCTTCACTACATGATTACAGATTGGAACAGTGAGATGTCTGGGACAGATGAGACAGTACTGGAGGAAGAAGAGGTCATGGTGGAGTGTGAGATGGGGGGGGGGGGGGGGTGTAAATGGAGACACAGCTCTCCTCTCTACTGCTGGCGAGTGGGAGGGTCAGAACTACCCTATTTACTTTAGTTTTACTCTGCACCATCCCATCCCAATAGACAACATATAGACAGACAGGTCATAAAGGCAGCAGTGTTGACTGCCTCCAGCCAATCCTCGTGAGCCATCGGGGCTGAATCAGGCAGTGACGGGCTGTGTGGGAAGGCTGAAGACAAACTCATAATAAGCACTGTGACTTTGGCCCGGCCTTTGATAAGACTGCACCACACTGTCCGTTTCACTAAACAAAACCACAATCAGTGTGTCTCATGTTCTTCTTGTGTCTTGGCATATTGATCCACCCTCTTCTCGCTCTCGCTCCTCGCTCTCGCTCTCGCTTCGCTCTCTCTCTCTCTCTCTCTCTCTCTCCTCTCTCTCTCTCTCTCTCTCTCTCTCTCTCTCTCTCTCTCTCTCTCTCTCTCTCTCTCTCTCTCTCTCTCTCTCTCTCTCTCTCTCTCCTCTCTCTCTCTCTCTCTCTTCTCTCTCTCTCTCTCTCTCTCTCTCTCTCTCTCTCTCTCTCCTCTCTCTCTCCTCTCTCTCTCTCTCTCTCTCTCTCCTCTCTCTCTCTCTCTCTCTCTCCTCTCTCTCCTCGGCGCGCCTGCCTGCACCTGCCTCTACTGCTGAAATGCTTACTGCTGCAGAATCTGCCTGTTTCGTTTTAGAAGCTCTAGTACTGTTTGTGACAGGACAAGAAATGTGTTTGATGAAATGCTACTATGGAAATAGGAAGAACTGTAGTAAGTTTAAGCCAAAGTAGGATTCAGTTTCAGAAAACTGTGGTTGGGACATTCACTTAATTCACTATACTGATTAAAAAAGGACAATCTTCAAGCTGTGTGTCATAATGGCATCATAAAAGTGAAAGGACACTAACAAGGTATTGGCTGAACTCAATATATATGGCTTGACTTGACCTTAGGAAGAAGATAACAAAGTTAATTAAGACAACGTAACAATTCCATGCAGAAGCAGTTGAAAAGAAACAAATTCATTGGACCAGTGGTGTGGTGGAGCGAAAATGACGAAGTGAATGTTAGCTGTACAGAAGGTTTGCCAATTCAGTGGAAAATAAACACAGTCGTGGTGAATTTCAGCTAACTACTCAGAAAACACATAGCATAACTGTTTTATTATCATTCTATTCAAAAGTTTTTCAAATGATCTACAGCCACTTTATTACTTGATTTCCGGACCKCTGGTCACGATTTTAATGCAAATCCTGTAGGATCAACAATGGTCCTGGTCCAATGAATGAATTTATTTTCGAACACTGCCACATTTAATTATTATTTTGTCTTAAACCTGTATTTTTTTGGACCTAACCTGACCTAGCCTGAACTTGACAATGCCAGGCTACGTCTGAGTGCCAGTCAAATGACCAAATGACCAAACAATGGCATGACAGAAGATCTGAGAGTAGACAGTATAAACCAACCACTMAAAAAAATAAACAACAACTAAGAACTGAAGTTTGGCAACAGACCAGATAGAAATGCATAACTTTATAGTACTTCTCATTTCACCAGGGTCTTATGTGAAAACAGAAAAGGAGCTCTTTGTTTTCTGTCAAAGCTAAGAGGATGCATTTGAGTCAGATGAGCTCACAGGGCTGAATGCTATGGAAGTGTAATCTATCTTTTGTATCAGTCACATTAACCGCAGGCAGTTTCTGCACACAGTACTCTTTAATTCATGAAAACATAATGAACTCTCCATAAAATGCTGTTGGAGACAACTGCAGCCTGTCTTTAAGACATAACTGGTAGCACTGTGGAGGGCAAGGCACTCTATAAAAAAAACTGCTTCTGAGAAACAGCAATATCCAGTCCAGGATCTATTATTCAACCCCCTCTCTCTGCTTTCATAATGCCAACACACAATGCCGCCACTARACAGCTACAATACACTGCAATACAGGGACAAACGATGACATCACACGCTTTAGAAGGCTTTCTGAAAGATTGCATGTGTCAAAACGGCACTTTTCAACCCGCTAAGTAAACATATTATACAACTTAAGTGTTTCATTATGTTGTAAAGCATAAGGGTTCTGGTTTGTTAATGGCACTGGATCAGATGTAGATTCAATAGCACGACTGCCTGTTCTAAGATAGGGAAAGGGGGATACCTAGTCAGTTGTACAACTGAATGCATTCAACTGAAATGTGTCTTCCGCATTTAACCCAGCCCCTCTGAATCAGAGCGTGCATATTTAAGAGTCACCGACACGTACAGTGGACGTGGTAAAGATGGGGACACCTCTAACAACACACTGAACATTTTCAGGGAAAATCGTGCTTGAATAGTGTAAGAATATAAGTAGCAGTATTGCAAGAATGTATGATGCTATTTCCTTGTTTTGCCTTCTAAAGGCAAGATACACTGAGCTCTTTCCATGACGTAGACTGACCAGGTGGATCCAGGTGAAAGCTATGATCCCTTATTGATGTCACCTGTTAAATCCACTTCAAYCAGTGTAGATGAAGGGGAGGAGACAGGTTAAAGAAGGATTTTTAAGCCTTTTAGACAATTGAGACATGTATGTGTTCCATTCAAAATATTTCAACGGGGTATGGTAGTAGGTACCAGGCGCACCGGTTTGAGTCTGTCAAGAACTGCAACGCTGCTGGGGTTTTTCACGCTCAACAGTTTCCTGTGTGTATCAAGATGGTTCACCACGCAAAGGACATCCGGCCAACTTGACACAACTGTGGGGAGCATTGGAGTCAACATGGGCCAGTATCCCTGTGGAAAGCTTTCAACACCTTGTAGAGTCCATGTCCTGACAAATTGAGGCTGTTCTGAGGGCAAAAGKGGGTGAAACTCAATATTAGGAAAGTGTTCTTAACRTTTAGTACACTCAGTGTATATAGCATATTGGCTCTATAAAATCTGTGATGCATGCTGAAATAGTAATCTCCAAAAACCTTCCCAATGAAATGTTGACTGCAAAGTAGGTCATGATGGTTTGTGTCAATCTGGTGCATACTCTGCCATCACATGTGCAGTACAGAAACCTGACAGAAACACTGCTAGCCTAACACAAATGTACTGTGACTAAAACTCGGCTGGGACATGCTTTCAATGGTGTTCTCAAACACCTAACACTAATATAGTGGATTAGGGGGGTACCCTGACTGGGACTCAAACCCTAGTCCCTGTGACTGTCAAACCAAAACCATTATACTGTCACAATCCTCGCTATATGAGTCATGATACAATTCCTACCAAGTGGGTTAACCCTATTGGCACAAAGCATAGGGCATTTGCCTTTCACGCCAGTGACCAGTGACCTGGATTCACTTCCTTGTCCTGCAATTTGCTACACTGGTGTCAGAAGTGGGAATACCAAAAGGCWAAAATCTTTTGGTGAGGTCCCTTGGTTTTTTAATGATTTGTATTTTTTTGTAGGCTACATATTTTTTTAAATATGCAGGCTAATGAATATTGCATTATTGTTTACAAGTGAGTACAATTGAGTACAATTCTACTCTAGGCTGGAAACTGCAGTGAAAATGTAATTTGAACAAAAGCTCTGTGATTTGAATGTTTCGTTCCATTTGGATCAGTTGTGGGTCTGCACTCGACAGATGACACGGTGTAGGATGCCACAGTACAGGACAGTCTGGCTGTATTTTTACTTCTGATACTGATGCACTGTCTGTTGCCGATCATCATTCTCCCAGGTCATCCTATATAATGTGGCCACACAGCAGGTACAGTTATTCAGGAAAGCTTAATGCGCGCTCTACCTCCTTTCCTCGACCTCGAACGTAACGCTTCAATATAGCCTAAATATGTGTAATTGAACCTTTTAAATGTATTACCTTTTATAGTTAGTGTGTAATAAACAAAACCAGTCACAATGTTTTAATTTGATTAGGCTCCTGTAAAAGTCTCCTGTAGGCTACCTGCGCACGTGAATCTACTTCACTCTAATACCAGCATCCGTCAATTAAATTCATGGATTATATATATATATTTTTTTAACTAGGCAAGTCAGTTAAGAGCACATTCTTATTTACAATGACGGTCTACCAGGAAACAGTGGGTTAACTGCCTTGTTCAGGGGCAGTCAACAGATTTTTACTTTGTCAGCTGAGGGATTCGATCCAGCAACCTTTTGTTTTTTCCRGTACTGGCCAATGCTCTAACCACTAGGCTACCTGCCACCCCATGGAATGGAAAGAGACATTTGTTAGAAATGACATTCAGAGCTTGTCAAGCCACGTCTTAGATACTTAGTAGGGAGGGATGTATTTTCTGTTTGTCGAGATTGACATACTCTATTTATCTATTCTATTTGATTGTGGTGTTGAAAACGTAAACCATGATGAAGCGCTCAAAGTCGGTTATCGGTATGCAGTTATGTGTTGGTTGTGTGTGGTGCATTGGTACAGAAACCTGTAGGTGGAACATTTGTTGCATATATTTTATATGATTATAAATATAGCATCAAAATKTTACAAATCTGATTTCCCCCTAGCTGATCATTGTTTGCAGTTGGCTCTGATCATAGTGTAATGGCAGGGAGAGTGAGCTCGTCCGTGGTGGTCGGCAAAGTGGCCAAGTCGATTTGGTCAAGGCGATATCCACGTTTAGAAACACATGGTTGCTACAATTATTTTTTATTTGTGGTGCTAATCCTTATTTGGCAGTTCATTTTATGAGGGGGGAGGGTGTGATTTTTTTTTTTACAGTACAAGGGGAGGGTCATGTGAAAATATTTTGATTGTCAGAGGGGAACACGTTTCGAGTTGGAACACATTTCGAAGTGTCCCTAAATTGCCTGCTCTTGGCGTTTCCTAAAACATTGGAAATTGTTTTAAATGAATAATGAAATGAATACTAACAATGAAATGAATAACACAATGCAATTAATACAGTATACTGATGTCCACATGTAATAGCCCCAGAAACTATTTATAAAATAGTATTTTTGTCTCTTGTTTGCCTTAATGCAGTGTCTAGAATAGCCAAAAAGCCCTTGATAGCAACTTGTCTTGCAACACGCTATCTTTGCTTGCAAATGAAGAAGTGACAGGCCCTTTAATAATCAATYCAAATCCAAATGTTATTCTTAGCCTCAGGAGAATCACAGTCACATCAAATGAACTCATAATAAGGGACCCAGTCGGGAAAATAATGGCGCTCCATGACTCTTTCAATGTGAAAACTGCAGCATTAAATTCACAGGTAAATGAACTACCCCAATAAGAGCTACCCTAATTATCAGCCAGAGTCCCTATGGACAACCGTCATTASTATGTGAAGAGCCCTACTTCTACTCAGATTTTAAGGGTTATACAGTGCATTCGGGAAAGTATTTGTTACGTTACAGCCTTATTCTAAAATGAATTACATTATTTTTGTTCCTCGTCAATCTACACACAATACCCCATCATGAGAAACAATATTCTCTGGTCTGATGAAACCAAGATTGAACTCTTTGGCCTGAATGCCAAGCGTCGCGTCTGGAGGAAACCTGGCACCATCCCTACGGTGAAGCATGGTTGTAGCAGCATCAYGCTGTGGGGATGTTTTTAGTGGCAGGGACTGGGAGACTAGTCAAGATCGAGGGAAAGTAGAACGGAGCAAAGTACAGAGARATCMTTGATGAAACCCTACTCCAGAGCGCTCAGGACCTCAGACTGAGGCGAAGGTTCACCTTCCAACAGATCAACGACCCTAAGCACACAGCCAAGACAACGCAGGAATAACTTCTCTGGAGAGACCTGAAAATAGCTGTGCAGTAACGCTCCCCATCCAACCAGACAGAGCTTGAGAGGATCTGCAGAGAAGAATGGGAGAAACTCCCCAAATACAAGTGTGCCAAGCTTGTAGGGTCATACCCAAGAAGACTCGAGGCTGTAATCRCTGCCAAAGGTGCGTCAACAATGTACTGAGTAAAGGTTCTCAATACTTGTGTAAATGTGATATTTCAGATTTTTTTGTAATTTTATTAATTTGCWAAAATWMTTTTTTTWAACTGTTTTTGCTTTGACATTATGGGTTATTGTGTGTAGATTGATGAGGGGAAAAAACAATTGTATCAATTTTAGAATAAGGCTGTAATGTAACAAAATGTGGAAAAAGTCAATGGGTCTGAATATTTTCTGAATGCACTCTATATCAAGAAATTCAGAAGCAATACTTGATGAGGAGACAGAGCGGCGGCAGTTAAGTGATCAAACAGTTCTTGCTGCTACAGGTTTCTTAAATAAGCAATACCATTTTACTCAAGCTTGCTGAGGATGTCCAAACAGCTACATAGCACACAGTAGACTGGCTGAGTGGTTACTGATTCTCAGGACAGAGTACTTTGAACATCATAGTTACAATCCTCTGAACAAAAGAGTGTGGCTAGAGGAGCTTAGTTACACCATGGCTGCCTCCATGAAGCATGTTCTGTGTCAGACTGGATTCAGGGAAAGACCACTCAGTCCCCTGGCAGTCAGACACATTGCTCTGGATAGCTCCTGGCCCAGACATCCACTATTCAATTATCACCTTCATTCACCAAAGCACCTCTGTGCGCAGGTCATTCCGCTGGCTGGCCTCAGGCCTACTCGCCCACCTCAGACTCCTGTCGCCCACCTCAGACTTCCCTAACTCAGATAACATTACACAAGATGGAGACCATGCCCTCTCTGCTAGCCAGCAAACTACCAAACGTGCATTGTCAGTTTTTTTTGTGTGGTAACTGAGTAACAGGATGAGTGTGGTGGTGGCGGTGTTTGGTCAGACAGTAGTGGTGGGTGGTAGTGGAGTATGCAATGGGCCAACATCATTTTAAAGTWTACAATCTTGGTACTATAGGTGAATAAAGGGTGATCTGGGAGACTTCGGGTGGCTCACCTCATAGTGTAAAGCAGGGTACCGTTGTCCACCAGTCGTAGCAGTTTGTTGGGCGTGGTCATGTTGTGGGCCACAGATTTCTTCCCGTTGTGGAAGAAGGTGTCTGGAGTCCAGATCTTACTRGCCAGGAGGTTGTTAAGAGGCAGGACCTGCATGGGCCCGTCGAACTTCAGCCTCTCATCCCTCCAGCTYTGACGGAAGAAYACATCRATGGTGTACTCCTGGGAAAAGACGGAGAGAATAAGTCTGTTTATAAGCTAAGAATATCTCAATCAAATATGAATCTAATATTCAGCACCTCCCGTAAGAGCTGCAAATGGAAAGACTGTTCTCTGTCCTGGTAGGTACAGTATATTGTCAGTATATTGTCAGTTATGGCCTTGACTAGCAGAGAGTTGAGTTCCCTCCCAACAGCACGCACAGACGTCAATAATGCATCATGCATTTTATTTGAAGAGGAAAACAGCCTTGTCAATGTGGGATCCTCAAGGCATCCTTCAGAGTTCATACACCAATGATTGCGTTTTCACAGCTGTCGCCGGCGGGATAAAACATGCCTTTTCCAAGAGTTATCTCTCTGACCATATTGCCAAACACGTAACAAGGGACAGTGTCCCCGATAAACCTCTCTAAGTTCAGAGCGTAATCTCGTGCCGTTAGTGGCTGCTGGTGAAGTAGGGGAGTGGCCTCACACTTCTATTCCTCAGATGTTTCTTCCATTCTGATAGGATTTTCCATAGGTATTAAAATGTCATAAAAAAACGAATCGCCTATAATTTCAGCTTCATTTAGACTTTGGCTGTTTTACGAAATGGTCATCAGCATATTTAGAACGAATGGTGTAGTGATTTTTTTCATTGTAAATTCATGTCATAATGAACAGGACGATGACYAAACAGCAACATCAAATAATAGGAATCAAGTCTACACCCATTGTTGCCTGTCAGCAACAATGTAGCAATCTGTCCCCTGCCAGCCACTACAGGAATGGCACATATTATATACGTTTCCATCAAGGACCCTAAAATAAACCATTATGTACCAATCAACAATTCATGGCACAAAATAAGTGCATGAAATGCACAGAAAAATATTAACCAATAAGAGTCTAAGCCCTGTCTAAGCTGGAGGAGGGGTACTACCAAGCTATTTGGAATTGTTTTAAGAAGGTCATTCCAAATTACAAAGTTTATTCTGAAGTGTTTAACCTATATATGAGAGATATAAGAAAGATCAGGAAACATTTGTTATTTTTTTTATATGTATTTAACCCTTATTTTCCGGCATTAAACAGTCTAAGCCCCGTCTAAMCCGGAGCGGGTGGATGGTCTACTAAGCTATATAGAACTGTTTTAAGAAGATCATACCAAGGATCATTTGCTATTTGATTTAGAATTTTAAGACCCCTTGAAGTATAAAAAAAATATTTAAAAAGAATTTGACGATAAAAAATKTATTTGGCCTTCCTGCTATTAGCCCATACAAACGCATTGGATAACAAATCAAAATCAAATCAAATGTTATTGGTCACATACACATATTCAGCAGATGTTATTGTGGTTGAATCGAAATGCTGGTGTGAGCTCCAAAAGTGCAGTTGTATCTAACAATTCACAACAACACACACAAATCTAAAAGTAAAATAATGGAATTAAGAAATAAGAGATTCATAACATGGAACAACAGATACTCCCCCCCAAATATCCAAAGGAAGTTTGTTCTGAAATGTCTATCCTACTGTATATCTGAAAGATATAAGAAAGAGATCAGAAAACATAACTTTTTTGACTGGTACCGGGGACCTTCAGAGGAGTATTGTGAGGCCTGTGGGCATCCTAGAGCAAAACATGTACGTGTTCATGAGAGTCTCACCTTTACACGGAGGGGTCATATTAGTGTGTAGCCCAAACTGTTCGGACGTTATAGACAGAAGTTGGCAGATCGGCTGTACTGACTTCAGAGGAGTCCCACACTTGTCGTAGAGCAAAATGGAGAACACCATCATGTTTGTGAGAGTCTCATCTTTCCATCTCACATTTTGTGAGAAGAGAAGACCGATTTTCGGGATGTCTCATGGTCTGACAAACACCGCTATAGCACTGTCACCTTTCACTGCAGATGTGGAAGTGTTACATAGGCAGATGTGGAAGTGTTACATAGGCAGATGTGGAAGTGTTACATAAGGCAGATGTGGAAGATGTTACATAGGCAGATGTGGAAGTGTACATAAGGCAAGATGTGGAAGTGTTACATAAGGCAAGATGTGGGGAATGTACATTTAAGGCAGATGTGGAAGTGTTACATAGGCAGATGTGGAAGTGTTACATAAGCAGAGTGTGGAAGTGTTACAAGGCAGATGTGGAAGTGTTACATAAGGCAGATGTGGAAGTGTTACAAGGCAGATGTGGAAGTGGTACATAGCAGATGTGGAAGTGTTACATAGGCAGATGTGGAAGTGTTACATAGCAGGCAGGTGTTGAGTGAGTGAGTGAGTGAGTGATGAGTGACTGAGTGAGTGACTGAGTGAAGTGAGTGAGAGAACTGAGTGAGTGAGGCGAGTGAGTGAGTGAGTGACAGAGTGAGAGATGAGCGCCTGCATTTTTCAGCATGTTCTTAAAAAAAAGATAGATTTACAATTAGATAAACTTGGATTTCTTGTCAGGGACATATACAGGATGCTACACTCTACAACAAACCTTCACTCAAAACTCAAAACCTACAACCTCGATTTTGGACGGAATTACGGAATCACCTGGAAGGCGTACACAATACCAAAAATTATTATTCCAAAGCTATACAGCAAATGGTTCTGCGAAATACAACATTTCCTGAGTGAGAAATGTTTAGTGTGAAATGTTTAGTCTGAAGCTATTTCCAAAAGCCAAGAAGGAAAATACATTACATTACTTTATAAGGACTGAATGATAAATTAAGGCTGCCAAGCTTGATACAACTTCAATTAGCACTGACGTGTCAAGTGAGAGGTGTCAAAGCCCTTTAGCCCAACAATGGCAGGAGAGTTGCAAAGTCTACTCCAACCAAATGGAGAGGCTTTAGAAGCTGCCTGCCGCTGTTCAGAGGTAATTAAAATACAGTACCCTGTGTATGTAAAGAATAATAAGACAAGAAAAGAGTATAAAATGAAGCTCCTTATTGAAAATCAAGAGACACTTTTTGCTGACTATTATAAAAATGGGAACATCAGCAACCTCATCTTCCACACAGACCATCCCCTGGCATGGCACAGTGCTATATTAACACACTACCCCTCTGTTAAGAGGGGGGGGTGTTAGCGAGGGGTGGAAACTCAGGATATAGACAACGAGGACCCTGAGTCAGCTAATATAAATCTCTATAAGTCTGGAACAGTGTTGGTACAGGGCAACCCCAAACATTTTCAGCTGGACTTTCACCTAATCAAAGAATTAGCTCAGCAGGAGAAGCTCTCCCTTGAGAAAGATACCCCCACCCTGAGCAGGTCAGACCAGACCTCTTCATTATATAACCCCAAGGACGAGCAACCACAAGCGGAAAGTCAGCCTCCCAGCACAGAGTACTACTCCCTCATTGGGAGACACAGACAACAGTCCAGCACAACAAAAAAMCCTTAACCAGACCCRGAGTGCTGGAGGTGGAGAGAGACATATCTGCACTCTGGACTGKGGTGAGACAATTTCAACATGATAAAAAGCAGGAGCAGGAGAAGAACAGAGCACTAGAGGAGAGGATCAGACTGCTGGAGGAGAGGTTGAGGGGAATGGCGTGTGACAGAGAACAACCCACTAGAGAGGTGGCCACACCCGCAGAGAAGCCAGCAGAACAGCCCCCCTCAGCTCCYGACAAAAGTCTCGACACCACAGCAGAACAGGCCACCCCAGATCCTGACCATAGCCTCGACATCACAGYGGGACAGACAAATGGAGAACCCGAAGCCCAGGGGATCTCACCCCCTCTGAGCACCCCCCCTGTCAGCCACCCTGATAGCTCTCCTGACAACCCCCTCCACACCCACTGAGGACATACACAAGACACAGATTGTACTCCTTATGGTGTCTAACGGGAAATATATACAACACTTTTTTTTTAAAACCAAACACAGTGTGTCTAAACTCTGGTGTCCAAACACCCAGCGCGCCCTAGACCTTCTATCTGAGGACCAACTAGGTTCACCTAGCCACATTATAATAATTCTTCCTAGGTTTTGGCCTTTCTAGGGAGTTTTTCCTGCTTCTACACCTGCATTGCTTGCTGTTTGGGGTTTTAGGATGGGTTTCTGTACAGCACTTTGATATATCAGCTGATGTAAGAAGGGCTATATAAATACATTTGATTTGATTTGATAATACACACAGGCACAAACGACCTGAGAGCCCAGCAGGAAAGGGTGGCCACAGCACTCAAGGGAGTGATAGAAAAAGCTTCTTCTACTTTTCCCAATGCACAAGTGGTTATCTCTACCCTGCTACCACAAAAATACTTCCACCCTGCTACCATACAGCGAKTAAACGCAAGTATAGGTCCACCTATACAAGGCAGCAGTGCCCACCTTCGCCCGGACCCTAAAGGACATCGCTCTCAAACACAACCCCAACACTTCACACAGGAGCAATAGATCAATAGACACCCCGACCAGACCAGCGAGACACTCTCCCAGAMCTGTGGGACCCACCCGCAAAGCCTTCACTATCTCATCCTGGAATATCCAAGGCCTGAGGTCATCTGCCTTTGGCCTAAAGAGCAGGAACCGTAAATAAAGACATTGTCATCCTATACCAAGAAACATGGTATAGAGGAGACGGACCCACTGGTTGCCCTTTAGGTTACAGAGAGCTGGTTGTCCCATCCACCAAACTACCAGGTGTGAAACAGGGAAGGGACTCAGGGGTATGCTAATTTGGTATAGAGTAGACCTAACTCACTCCATTAAATTAGTAAAAACAGGAACACTTGACATTTGGCTAGAAATTCAAAAGGAAATGATCTTAAAAGAGAAAAATTTCCTCCTCTGTGCTACCTATATTCCCCCACTAGAATCCCCATACTTTAATGAAGACAGTTTCTCCATCCTGGAGGGGGAAATTAATAATTTCCTGGCCCAGGGACATGYACTAGYCTGTGGTGACCTAAATGCCAGAACCGGACAAGAACCTGACACCCTCAGCACACAGGGGGACAAACACCTGCCTGGAGGTGACAGCATTCCCTCCCCCATATGCCCCCCTAGGCACAACTATGACAACATGACCAACAAAAACGGGKCACAACTCCTGCAGCTCTGTCACAYGCTGGGTATGTACATAGTCAAAGATAGGCTTCGAGGGGACTCCTATGGTAGGTACACCTATAGCTCATCTCTTGGCAGTAGTACTGTAGACTACTTTATCACTGACCTCAACCAGGTCTCTCCGAGGCGTTCACAGTCAGCCCACTGACACCCCTTTCAGATCACAACAAATCACAGTCTACTTGAACCGAGCAATAGTCAATCCTGAGACATCAAAGCCAAAGGAACTGAGTATATTAAGAAATGCAGCATCTAGATCTTCTGCACAGACTCTGCCAGACCTTGGCCCTGACAGTAAATCTCAGTAAGACCAAAATAATGGTTCCAAAAAAGGTCTAGTCGCCAGGACCACAAATACAATTCATCTAGACCCATTGCCCTAGAGCACACAAAAACGACACATACCTGGCCTAAACATCAGCACACAGGTTACTTCCACAAAGCTGTGAACGATCGGAAAGACAAGGCAAGAAGGGCCTTCTATGCCATCAAAAGGAGCATAAATTCAACATACCCAATTAGGATCTGGCAAAAATACTTTCAGTGATAGAACCCATTGCCCTTTATGGTTGTGAGGTCTGGGTTCGCTCACCAACCAAGAATTCACAAAATGGGACAACACCAAATTGAGACTGCATGCTAATTCTGCAAAATATCCTCCATGTACAGTAGAAACACCAAATATGCATGCAAGCAGAATTAGGCCGATACCCGCTAATTGATCAAAATCCAGAAGAGTCGTTAATTCTACAACCACCTAAATGAAGCGATTTCCAACCTTCCATAACAAAGCCATCACCTACAGAGAGATGAACCTGGAGAAGAGTCCCCTTAGCAAGCTGATCCTGGGGCTCTGTTCACAAACACAACACACCCTACAGAGCCCCAGGCCCAACACAATTAGACTCAACCAAATCATGAGAAAACAAAAAGATAATTACTTGACACATTGGAAGAATTAAACAAAAAAACGAGCAAACTAGAATGCTATTTGGCCTTAAACAGAGAGTACACAGTGGCAGAATACCTGACCACTGTGACTGACCCAAACTTAAGAAAGCTTTGACTATGTACAGACTCAGTGGAGCATACGCTTTTTATTGAGAAAGGCCGCATAGTCTTCTCTTGACAGCCAGGTCTGCCTATGTGCACACTGCCACAAATGAGGTGGAACTGAGCTGCATTCCTAACTCCTGCCAATGTATGACCATATTAGAGACAATTTTCCCTCAGATTACACAGATCACACACAATTAGAAAACAACCGATTTTCATGAACTCCAATATCTACTGGGTGAATACCACAGTGCTGCATCACAGCAGCAAGATTTTGACCGTTTGCACAAGAAAGGTGCAACCAGTGAAGAACAACACCATTGTAAATACAACCCATATTATGTATATTTATTTTCCTTTTGTACTTTAACCATTTGCACATCGTTACAACCTGTACAGTCGTGGCCAAAGGTTTTGAGAATGCCACAAATATTAATTTTCACAAGTTTGCTGCTTCAGTGTCTTTAGATATTTTTTGTCAGATGTTACTATGGAATACTGAAGTATAATTACAAGCATTTCAGTGTCAAAGGCTTTTATTGACAATTTCATGAAGTTGATGCAAAGAGTCAATATTTGCAGTGTTGACTTCTTTTTCAAGACCTCAGCAATCCGCCCTGGCATGCTGTCAATTAACTTCTGGCCACATCCTGACTGATGGCAGCCCATTCTTGCATAATCAATGCTTGGAATTTGTCAGAATTTGTGGGTTTTTGTTTGTCCACCACGCCTCTTGAGGATTGACCACAGTCTCAATGGGATTAAGGTCTGGGGAGTTTCCTTCTGCCATGGACCCAAAATATTGATGTTTTGTTCCCCGAGCCACTTATTATCACTTTTTGCCTTAGGCAAGGTGCTCCATCATGCTGAAAAAGGCATTGTTCGTCACCAAACGGTTCCTGATGGTTGGGAGAAGTTGCTCTCGGAGGATGGTGGTACATTCTTTATTCATGGGTGTGTGTTCTTAGGCAAATTTGTGATGAGCCCAATCCCTGGCTGAGAAGCAACCCACACAGGAATGGTCTCAGGATGCTTTACTGTTGGCATGACACAGGACTGATGGTAGCGCTCACCTTGTCTTCTCCGCACAAGCTTTTTCCAGATGCCCCAAACAATCGAAAGGTGATTCATCAGAGAAAATGACTTTCCCCAGTCCTCCAGCAGTCCAATCCCTGTACCTTTTGCAGAATATCAGTCTGTCATGATGGTTTTCCTGGAGAGAAGTGGCTTCTTTGCTGCCCTTCTTGACACCAGACCATCCTACAAAAGTCTTCGCCTCACTGTGTGTGCAGATGCWCTCACACCTGCCTGCTGCCATTCCTGAGCAAGCTCTGTACTGGTGGTGCCCCAATCCCGCAGCTAAATCAACTTTAGGAGACGGTCCTGGTGCTTGCTGGACTTTCTTGGGTGCCCTGAAGCCTTCTTCACAACAATTGAACCGCTCTCCTTGAAGTTCTTGATGATCCGATAAATGGTTGATTTAGGTGCAATCTTACTGGCAGCAATATCCTTGCCTGTGAAGCCCTTTTTGTGCAAAGCAATGATGACGGCACGTGTTTCCTTGCAGGTAACCATGATTGACAGAGGAAGAACAATGATTCCAAGCACCACCCTCCTTTTGAAACTTCCAGTCTGTTATTCGAACTCAACAGGATAACAGAGTGATCTCCAGCCTTGTCCTCCTCAACTCTCACATCTGTGTTAACGAGAGAATAACTGACATGATGTCAGCTGGTCCTTTTGTGGCAGGCCTGAAATGCAGTGGAAATGTTTTTTGGGGATTCAGTTCATTTGCGTGGCAAAGAGGGCTAATTGAAATTAATTTGATATTAATTGCAATTTACCTGATCACTCTTCATAACATTCTGGAGTATATGCAAATTGCCATCATACAAACTGAGGCAGCAGTGAAAATTAATATTTGTGTCATTCTCAAAACTTTTGGCCACGACTGTACATATACATAATACGACATTTGTAATGTATTTATTCTTTTGGAACTTCTGTGAGTGTAATGTTTACTGTTCATTTTACTTTTTTATTCCACTTTTGCATATTATCTACTTCACTTGCTTTGGAAATGTTAACATATGTTTTCCATGCCAATAAAGCCCCTTGAATTGAATTGAATTGAGAGAGAGCGAGAAGAAGGGGAGCAGAAATAGAGGGGGGGGGGGGGGGGGGGGGGGAGGGGGGGGGGGGGGGGGGGGGGGGGGGGGGGGCACACACTCCACTCCTCCCTAAGCTTGAGGGAGAGATCTGGATGGCCCAAAGGTAGATGTAAGAAACAGAAAAATGTGAGGCTGTGATTACTCATAGTCTTGAAAATTATAATTGAAGATGAGAGATTGAGGATTAAACCTTTTAAAATGGGATAATTCTGTCTAGCCAAATGCTCTCAGCTATATACAGTACACACCAAGAAACAAACGCACAAACAAAAATGACAGAAGAATCTGTCGCCTCTCTAGATGTAGATAAAGAGGCAAGATGGATTTATTGGGTTAAAACACAAACCCTTTCCATTTCCTTCSTCGCTGATGCTTGTATAAAAAGATCAATTAGAGTCACATCTTTATTCATGATTCCCACCCATCAACCTTCAGTAGCAATGAGCATGTTCACAAAAGAGCAAACAACTATCCCTGTTATGCCAAACTGACAGAAAAAACTGCACAAGCAGATGAGAAGCTTTTGGTGTGGAAAGTCGCCGAAAGCAATGAACAAACGCTGCATAGATTCTATTTTTTACAGCCACGGGGATCTTAACTTTTTTCAGCACGTCAAGAAAGGTTCTGTGTTTAATACAATGCAAATATATACTGAACAAAAATATAAACGCAACATGTAAAGTGTTGGACCCATGTTTCATGATCTGAAATTAAAAAATCCCAGAMATTTTTCCATACGCACAAAAAGCTTATTTTTYKCAMATTTTTTACATCCCTGTTAGTGAGCATTTCTCCTATGCCAAGATAATCCATCCACCTGACAGGATTGGGCAGTACGTCCAACCAGTCTCACAAGCGCAGACCACGTGTAACCACGCCAACCCAGGACCTCGCAAGGCGGATCGCACTCTTTGAACTTCGGTTTCCCTGGCCAAGTCACACCAGTAATTCTATGGAGAAAACCTTGAAAGCACAAACAGAGGGAACATACTATAAAAGCATTGTTTGCATTCTAGTGTGAATGTTCAAGTCACTTCTCTTCTTCCCCTTACTTCCCCCATGTTAAGCATTTTTCCGGTTTTAATTGCAATTTCTCTGCAACTCTCTGCTAGCTATTCCCTCTCTCTATCAGCGTTTTTCCTCTCTCCTTTAAGAATTTAGTCCATCCCTTTTAAGGCATTCATCCGTGTTAATGATGTCACACGGAGGGTGTTAATTCTGAAGTAGAAACCCAGTGGAAACACCAAAGCACTTTTCCCACTTCGAAAAAGAAATCAATGAAAACGCAGGGAGTGTACACAGATGTAATAGGTGGGGCTGGGAGATTTGAAGATAGAGAGAGAACACAGCGAGAGAGACAAATAGAGCGAGACTAAGCAGCCTTATGGTGACTTCAGAGTATTGTGGCCTTTCATGACCTACTGTAGAAGTGTTGCACCTGCTCCACTGACTGCGGAACCACAAGGATTCCGTCTGGTCATGTCAGACCACCGTTTTTTTTTGTGCCAAGCTTTTTCATTGAAACCCTAACGCTCTTCACACTTCTCCCCTSCCCCAACACAACCCAGGCAGAGATCCCATGTGATAAATAAACGTAGCCCAGTTGTGTTTGGCTTAGCAGGGCGTAGATATCATCTGTTTGTTTTCCTTTTAGGCCTGGATAGGCTACTGAGTCAAGGTGGGGAACTCATTTGAAGATAAAAAAGGAATGAGAAAAAAAAGAGCGGAGCCAATCAGGACCAAGTGGCACAGCAGATTCAAAGAGCAGCTGGTGCTCCTCCAGGGAGGGAGTGATTGATTTCTCATCAACAGAGTACAGGGAGAAAACACACACACAAAAAAAACATCCCACAGAGGGGAGAGGAGAGAGATCCGCAGACACCAGGRAAAGAAGAAGACAGAGAAGAGCAGCGCCGAGCGTCTCTCCTTTCTTCCTCCTCCTCCGCCGTTCTCCCCTAGTGAGAGGAGGTGGCTTGGGATTGACCGAATTCTCAACATKTGTGTAGGAGGAACCAAACGAGCAGGAGAGGGCAGGTGCCACTCTCAGTCCCCCACTCCCACAGCCTATAGGAGCATATGGAGGAGGGCCTGGCTTGCAAACAGCACCAGCCTGGTACAGTATGCTCTAATTAGGGTCTCCGAGGCTGCATCTGACGATGGATCACTAATGCTGAGCCAAAACATAAACAACCATTAGCGACTGAAATGTCTGTGCAGCTGTGCCTGACTTTCAGCCAATGTTCTTAAGTGCCTTAAATTATGTACTTGACTTTCAGCGCCGCCTGCTTTAATCTTTACTCTAGCCCTAGCTTAAGTACAACCCCGACTCTGAATGTATATGCTATATCTAACACGCAAGGTTGCCTCTTAACCTGACAGTAGTGTATCTGATGGTTCCTGCCATGTTCCTGCCTTCGTTAATGCAAGTCTTCGTGCATATGTTGAAACAGCTGGAGGGAACGGCACTCTAGGAGTGCATGATCACTCAGAAAGATTCAAGGGCTGAATTAAATGTCAGAATGTTTACACATCAAAACCTGACATGGAATTTTTTATTAATGAAAGGATTTCATATTGCCAGGGATATGTACTGCCCGGTCTGTCTCTAGTGTGGTGCGGGCATAAGATGTGAGAGCATATTTTGATAGGTTATGGACTATTCTCTTTAGAAATATACGAATAAAACAAAGTCCTAAAGGAGTAAAGCCAGTCTACAGTATGAGGGACTATGAAAAAACAGACAGGAAAAAATATAAAAGAAAGACACACTGCAATCTATGATCCCCTGTGGTTTATTGGCCACAACGATCAAGAGTCCATTTACAAAGAACAAGCCCATAGAGAGACATAAATGAACAGTACCTTCCTATGATATGTCTCTACCCCAAAGAAGTGCATTCTTCATATGGGAATGGTCTTGATGACAAATTAGTCATACATTTCCCAAGGTACTCTTCTCTTGTAATTGTGATAAGGGCCACTATGGCATATTGCACATGAATTAAAAAGGAGGCATCAACATTCTACCATCTAATGAAGTCTGTCAGGACATTCATTTCCTCTATTCTTTTGTTTATTCATTACAACTAAAAACATCCACAAATCCTGATGGTCTGGATAGGGACTTCTTCGCTTTGATGATTCTATTTACACTGAACAAAAATATCAACACAATGTAAAGTGTAGGTACCATGTTTCATGAGCTGAAATAAAAGATCCCAGACATTTTCCATATGCACAAAAAGCTTATTTTTCTCAAATTTGTCTACATCCCTGTTAGTGAGTATTTCTCCTTTGCCAAGATAATCCATCCACCTGACAGGTGTGGCATATCAATTAGCTAATTAAACAGCATTATCATACACAGATGCACCTTGTGCTGGGGACAATAAAAGGCCACTCTAAAATGTGCAGTTTTGTCACACAACACAATGCCACAGATGTCTCAAGTTTTGAGGGAGCGTGCAATTGGCATGCTGACTGCAAGAATGTCCACCAGAGCTGTTGCCAGAGAATTTAATGTTGATTTCTCTACCGTAAGCCGCCTCCATTGTCATTTTAGAGAATTTGGCAGTACGTCCAATCGGCCTAGCAACATGTTTCTCTGCTGGTGTCTCTTGTAATGTGACTTCAGCTTACAGTCCACTGCAGTCTAATATAGCTTGCTCTTTTATGTGTAATTTTGTCTGTACATCCTCGGCAGTCTCCAAGCAGCAGATAACAGATATAGAGGACCATTGTACTCTCTCGCCTTGCTCCCCTCCCTCCCTGTCTGTCTGTCTGGACCGTGGGCAGTGTATCATAGCCCACAGGCCACAGCAACGGAAGCTGGCACTCCATTTAAGGGGGTCCAGAGTGTGGTTATGTTCAGCGGCTGTAGGGCAGACTGACTGCCTCCCTCCCAGCAAGCACACACCGCTCCTATTTTCCTAGTGCCTGCACAGCTCACTGTGGTTATGTGTGTGTTTTGTTTCTAGGTAGAAGCCTTCCAATCAAGTGTCCTGTCCACCCTCAGCCCCTCAGGAGCTCTTACCCATATAAAAAATACTATATTGTACTATGGTCTAAATACTGTAGTATTAGTATATTTATATGTTATAGTATTCACTGTAGTATTTCTGCGTACTGAAGTCCGCACAAACAAGTGTTTTTGCTGACATAATTGCAGTATACTATAGTGTTAAACTGTAGTGTTTTTGCGGACATGATCRTAGTGTACTGTAGTATTTACTGTCATGTTTTTGCGGACATGACTGTCGTATATTGTAGTAACACCTGTCGACTAGTGTTAGCTAAGATGGCACAACTACCAGACTACGCCTATTGTTTAATGAGGGGGACACATCAACCAGAACATAAGACACAGGTTCATGATATGCCACCTATTGAGTTGGGTCAACAGTTTTGAGCAATGCAACGGACCAGACAACACATTATTACAATTGTAACAACTAGACAGGTTAGACAGGTTCTAGAACCATTAAAATGAGTCAGTACAGAGGCAGATAAGAACAACCAACGCTTATTAAAAAGTTTAGAGGATTAGGTTAGCTTGTTTGACCCAGATAAACAACACAAATTAATAAGACTTCTGAGATCTGTTACTTTCACTACAAAAAACACTACAGTGAATACTATAGTATACTACAGTCATGTCCGCAAAAACACTACAGTGCATAGTATAGTATACTACAGCCATGTCCGCAAAAACACTACAGTGAATACTATAGCATACTACAGTCATGTCCGCAAAAACACTACAGTGAATACTATAGNGAATACTATAGCATACTACAGTCATGTCCGCAAAAACACTACAGTGAATACTATAGCATACTACAGTCATGTCCGCAAAAACACTACAGTGAATAGTATAGTATACTACAGTCATGTCCGCAAAAACACTACAGTGAATAGTACAGTAAACTCTAGACCACCTTTACTCCACACACAGAGATAGGTATAAAGCTCTCCTTCACCCTCCATTTGGCAAATCTGACCATAATTCTATCCTCCTGATTCCTGCTTACAAGCAAAAACTAAAGCAGGAAGCACCAGTAACTCTGTCAATAAAAAAGTGGTCAGATCAAGCAGATGCTAAGCTACAGGACTATTTTGATAGCACAGACTGGAATATGTTCCGGGATTCTTCTGATAGCATTGAGGAGTACACCACATAAGTCACTGGCTTCATCAATAAGTGCATCGATGACGTCGTCCCCACAGTGACTGTACGTACATACCCCAACCAGAAGCCATGGATTACAGGCAACATCCGCACTGAGCTAAAGGGTAGAGCTGCCGCTTTCAAGGAGCAGTACGCTATCAAATCAAATCAAATCAAATTGATTTATATAGCCCTTCTTACATCAGCTGATATCTCAAAGTGCTGTACAGAAACCCAGCCTAAAACCCCAAACAGCAAGCAATGCAGGTGTAGGAGCTTATAAGGAATCCCGCTATGCCCTCTGATGAACCATCAAACAGGCAAAGCGTCAATACAGGAATATGATTGAATCGTAATACACTGGCTCCGACGCTCGTCGGATGTGGCAGGGCTTGCAATCTATTACAGACTTCAAAAGGGAAGCTCAGCTGCGAGCTGCCCAGTGACACGAGCCTACCAGACGAGCTAAATTACTTCTATGCTCGCTTCGAGGCAAGTAACACTGAAAAATGCATGACAGCATCAGCTGTTCCGGTCGACTGTGTGATCACAGGACCTTTAAGCAGGCCGCAGGGCCAGACGGATTACCAGGACGAATACTCTGAGCATGCGCTGACCAACTGGCAAGTGTCTTCACTGACATTTTCAACCTGTCCCTGACTGAGTCAGTAATACCAACATGTTTCAAGCAGACCATCATAGTCCTTGTGCCCAAGAACACTAACGTAACCTGCCTAAATGACTACCGACCCGTAGCACTCACGTCTGTAGCCACGAAGTGCTTTGAAATGCTGGTCATGGCTCACATCAACACCATTATCCCAGAAACTTGAGACCCACTCCAATTTGCATACCGCCCCAACAGATCCACAGATGATGCAATCTCTATTGCACTCTGCCCTTTTCCACTTGAACAAAAAGGAACACCTATGTGAGAATGCTGTTCATTGACTACAGCTCACCACAAGTGCCCTCAAAGCTCATCACTATGCTAAGGACCCTGGGACTAAACACCTCCCTCTGCAACTGGATCCTGGACTTCCTGGCAGGCCACCCCAGGTGGTAAGGGTAGCTAACAACACATCCGCCACGCTGATCCTCAACACGGGGCCCTTCAGGGGTGCATGCTCAGTCCCCTCCTGTACTCCCTGTTCACTCATGACTGCATGGCCAGGCATGACTCCAACACCATCAGTAAGTTTGCCGATGACACAACAGTGGTAGGCCTGATCACCGACAACGATGAGACAGAATATAGGGAGAAGATCAGAGACCTGGCTGTGTGGTGCCAGGACAACAACCTCTCCCTCAACGTGATCAAGACAATGGAGATGATTGTGAACTACAGGAAAAGGGGGACCGAGCACGCCACCATTCTCATCAATGGGGCTGTATTGGAGCAGGTTGAGAGCGTCAAGTTCCTTGGTGTCCACTTCAACAACAAACTATCATGGGCCAAACACACCAAGACAGTCGTGAACAGGGCACGACAAAGCCTATTCCCCCTCAGGAGACAGAAAAGATTTGGCATGGGTCCTCAGATCATCCAAAAAGTTCTACAGCTGCACCATCGAGAGTATCCTGACTGGTTGCATCACTGCTTGGTATGGCAACTGCTCGGTCTCCGACCGCAAGGCACTACCGAGGGTAGTGCGTACAGCGCAGTACATCACTGGGGTTAAGCTTCCTGCCATCCAGGACCTCTATACCAGGCGGTTTCAGAGGAAGGCACTAAAAATTGTCAAAGACTTCAGCCAAACTTGCCATGGACTGTATTCTCTGCGGTACCGGAGCACCAAGTCTAGGTCCAAAAGACTTCTTAGCAGCTTCTACCTCCAAGCCGTAAGACTCCTGAACAGCTAATCAAATGACTATTTGCATTGCCCCCCCCCCCTGGCCCCCATCTTTTACGCTGCTGCTACTCTTTGTTTATTATTTATGCATAGTCACTTTAACTCTTACCTTAACATGTACAGTTGAAGTCGGAAGTTTAAATACACTTAGGTGAAGTCATTAAAACTCGTTTTTCAACCACTCACAAATTTGGTGTTAACAAACTATAGTTTTGACAAGTCGGTTAGGACATCTACTATGTGCTGACAAGTAATTTTCCCAAAATGTTTACAGACAGATTATTTCACTTATCATTCACTGCCTCACAATTTCAGTGGGTCAGACGTTACTCCCAGACGTACGCATTTCTCAGACACAGGCTTGGATCAATATAGATGCATGTGCTACATTGATCGAATATTACGATAATATTTGGTGCTTGGCTCGTCATACATCATAGATCGGGTCTGTGTCAAATCAGTGCTTCTTTGCTGACGTCATTGGGAAATACAAATAATCAGTCGGATAAAACATTAGGATAGCCTCCACAAGTCTGGTTCATCCTTGGGAGCAATTTCCAATGCCTGAAGGTCCACTGTTCATCTGCACAACATAGTAACACAAGTATAAACACCATGGGACCCCCGCAGCCATCATACCCTTCAGGAAGGAGACGCGTTTTGCTCCTAGAGATGAACTACTCTTGGTGCGAAAGTCAATCTCCCGCCTGCAAAGACCTGATGGAATGCTGGTAAACGGGTACAGTACTGTTCCACACGAAGCTCTCAAACAGAGATCTCTAAGTTCGACGATAGTGAACTGAAGCGCCCTCTGTCTCTGCAGTCTACTCCAACGATCTAGAAGACTCCACTGTGCGCGTCTCAACCAGAGTAGAGAGACACAAGCCTGACGTGGACGGTTACGTCGATGAACACCCGTTTAGAGTGATCAAATTCGCGTACGCTCATGCTCAGGATCATAGGTCCTCTCTCCATCGGCTCGCTACATCGTGCTTGGTCTGATAAAACAAAATAGAACTGTTGGCCATTATGACCATCGTTATGTTTGGAGAAAACGGGGAGGCTTGCAAGCCGAAGAACACCATCCAACCATGAAGCATGGGGGTGCAGCATCATGTTGTGGGTGTGCTTTGCTGCAGGAGGGACTGGTGCACTTCACAAATAGATGGCATCATGAAGAGAAAATTATGTGGAATATTTGAAGCAACATCTCAAGACATCAGTCAGGAAGTTAAAGCTTTGTCGCAAATGGGTTCTTCCAATGGACAATGACCCCAAGCATACTTCCAAATTGTTGCAAAATGGCTTAAGGACAACAAAGTCAAGTATTGGAGTGGCCATCACAAAGCCCTGACCTCAATCCCATAGAAAATTTGTGGGCAGAACTGAAAAGCGTGTGTGCGAACAGGAGGCCTACAAACCTGACTCAGTTACACTAGCTCTGTCAGGAGGAATGGGCCAAAATTCACTCAACTTATTGTGGAGACTTGTGGAAGGCTACCCGAAACATTTGACCCACATTTTTAAACAATTTAAAGGCAATGCTACCAAATACTAATTGAGTGTATGTAAACTTCTGACCCACTGGGAATGCGATGAAAGAAATACAAGCTGAAATAAATCATTCTCTCTACTATTATTCTGACATTTCACATTCTTAAAATAAAGTGGTGATCCTAACTGACCTAAGGCAGGGAATCTTTACTAGGATTAAATGTCAGGAATTGTGAAAAACCGAGTTTAAATTAGGCTATGGTGTATGTAAATTTCCCGACTTCAACTGTACATATTACCTCAATTACCTCGACTATCCGGTACCCACTATATATAGCCTGGCTATTGTTATTTTATTGCTACTCTTTAATTATTTGTTACTTTTATTTTCAATTTTTTACTTATTTTTTACTTAACATTTATTTTTCTTAAAACTGCATTGTTGGTTAAGCATTTCACTGTAAGGTCTACACCTGTTGTATTCGGCGCATGTGACAATTACAATTTGATTTGATTTAAAGTCTGCAAAAACTCTACAGAGAATACTACAGTCAAGTTTACAAAAACACTACAGTCATGTCCACAAAAAACACTACAGTGAATACTATAGTATACTATGGTCATGCAAAAACACTACAGTGAATACTACAGTAAAGTTAGACAAAACAATACAGTGAATACTATAGTATATACATTTATTTAAACCATATTACAAACTGGGTGGTTAGAGCCCTGGAATGCTGATTGGTTGAAAGCCGTGGTATGTCAGACCGTATACCATGGGTATGACAAAACATTTATTTTTACTGCTCTAATTACGTTGGTAACCAGTTTATAGTAACAATAAGGCACCTCTGGGGTTTGTGATATATGGCCAATATACAACGGATAAGGGCTGTGTCCTAGCACTCCGCGTTGCTTCGTGCTCAAGAATAGCCCTTAGTCGTGGTATATTGGCCATATACCACACCCGCTCGGGCCTTATTGCAGAGAGGGTGTGGTATACAGTATAGTATTTTTTGATGTGGGTTAGTTGTAAATGTGTAACATGTTTTTTGTTTGAACTAGGACCACAATGAAAATACATTTTAAACTTTTTGCTGTGTTATTCTCGAAAAATGTATTCTATAGTAAACCATAGTATTTTTTATGTGGGCAGCTACCTAAAGAAGAGTTCATCTCTTAGTGAGTTTTATGCAGTAGTAGTCCTGAATTTACATCAGTGCCTCCCAAACTGAAAACAATAACTTCATTTTCAGTCTGGTTCTGTGGCAGTCTTGATTTTCCTACAAAAACATTGTCTGTCCTCCTTCTCTAAAAAATACGAGTTGCTGGAGGCGAACCTGGTTCCATGAGACCAACTCTCTCCCTGAGCTCCGTAATGATGAGCTGGCCCATGTATTCGTTAATTAACAGCTAGTCATTTTTCCTCTCTCTCTCTCCCCTCTCTCACTCATTTTCCAGTCCAATCTCTTTCTCCCTCACTTCCTCTCTCGTTCTCCCCTGCTGGGATTCTGACCTGTGCATGTGTGATGTGCTGTCAATCACACATTATCTTTGGTGTTCCAACAGCTCCTCCACATTTGGCTCTGAGGCAGAAACACATTTTGGCAACAGATTGTTTCAGGCCACCACGTCTGTCTGATTTGTTCCAGAAGAATCAGAGTTCAGGCAACAGCATTTCCATACAAACTGTGTGTGGGTACTATTCAGTATAGAACAGGCGATAGATAGATGATTTACACAGCTAAACATTTCCTCATTATGTTTTAATCAACAACCATATCATTTTGGTGTTGAGATCGATAACACTATTTGATTAGAAATGATAATGACACAATCATTTCCTGTGGTGTATCGATCAGCCAACGAGGATCTGAACAAGGTCACACTTAGTTTACATGTGTCAATGTCCCCCGTTAGACATCATGCTTACTACTGTAGCTAGTTTTAGCACCGCATGAAAAGCAATTTTCCTCATGTGGATAATTGTATAATGACACACAACGCACATAATGAATCGCATTATGTTCTCAAATTGCTACCGTACATCAGACACAGTTAGGTAAACACAGTGATGATGACAAGCATGCACACATCTCAGAGATGTTCTGATGCTTTCACATTAGATAGTGTAGATGTTGCATGTTTTCCCAATAAGCCACTCACTGGAGCATTTAGTGTTTCCTAATAGTCCACTTCACCTCTGACGTTTTCCTATCATCTCAATTATGTGACATGCTAAAGGCTGTCCTCAGAGAGCAGTGTAAGGCAGAATGGAACATTGGGATTGCTGTGTCATAATCATGGTGTAGTAATTTTTATGAACAGGCCAGATGATTACAGCCTCTCCGCGGGTCATTACGTTCTTTAGAAACTTTTAGGGTGTTCGCCCTGATGCATTCTAATTGGCTCGATCTGTTTAGTCTAAACTTCCGAATGACCTTTGGATGAAAATATGGAATGTATGTATGGTGTGTTATACTGTGCTGCTATCTCTCAATATCAAGATTATTTCACATGACTGTTTGTAGAAACAAAAAGTCAGAAGAAATAACCATTTGACATGCATGAGTGAGCAACTGCAGTAAACAATTCTGAGACTGCATAACAAATGTTTATGAGGGATACTTGGGAGACATAAGTTGCATTGCAATTACACAGCATGGACTTAAGAGAGCGGCTTAACGACTTGTAACTATGGCAACACAATACAGACTCTCATGGAAGTGGCCTATTAAGGATGCAAATTGTCTTCCTCCAGACTGTGCCCGTTAAGCTTTTAACACTTATTCCCGCACTGAATATATGTTTATCATATTGTGACAAAGAGCGAAATGAAGCCCGGTATGGTGGGAGAGAAGATGGAGGACTATTTTGAGAGCACATTATAGTGAACGTCAATGACTTTCCCTGAAGGACACTTCTTTTTACTGGACACTCAGAAACAATAGTTTTAATTATCAGTTAACCATCCTTATTACAACCTGCCTTTATTGTCTTATTTTCCTGCTAGAGAACTAATACGGCGAGAGTCCCCTTGAGCAAGGGCACGATGATGGATGCATTCACCCTCAAACATCAATAGGAAAAATAGCTCCACCTAATTTGTTCATGTGTAGGACCATTTACTGTACAGGGTTCCTTCCCAAGTTTTTATATCCAAGTGTTATTTTTGTTCCCTCGTCACAGAAAATATAATTTGGTAGCTGAAATAGGGAACAATTACAGCAGAAAAAATACGAGTTGCGAGAGAGAGAGAGAGAGAGAGAGAGAGAGAGAGAGAGAGAGAGAGAGAGAGAGAGAGAGAGAGTACTTCACTGGTCTAGCCAAATAGGCTACAGAGGGAAGGAGAGAGGTTTGTACCAGTTGATAATAAACCTAAATGTGACATCTTTTGGCAAGGCTTAATGCATGGAGGGCCAGAGCAGAGCAGAGTAATGTAACCAGCTACAGAGAAGCCCAACGTCCACCTCCTATACTCCATTTGGATCAGGAAGAGTCTGTTTCAGTAAAACACTAAAAACTGTTAGCTTGTAGACGGATGCTTTATAATCAAGAAAAAATCAGGGGACTGAAAATTATATCGCCTTTATTCATCTTATGCACGATAAGGCTTTTTTACGGCTTCATTCTGGGCCATGCAGCGTACCACTGGCTAGTGTGTTGATACCGCGGTTCTCCAGTGTTTTTTAGCACAACAGAGTTGTGAAATGAGAGCAGAGCTTGGTGGGATCAAGACAGGCCCCGGGACTAGTTCTGTCATCTTCGTCAAGCAGGGTTCTACACAGTACCTGGGGCAGATTAGACTGCCCTCAATTTCATCACACCAGGCCTGTCAAGGCTAGCCCGCCAGAGAACAGGAGAATACACCATGACAGCGCAGACACAGGAACAAATGGGACGGAGCTACGTAAACCTCCAGAGATACGGGAGAGGAAAGAGAGAGAGACAGAAGAGGAGAGAGTGAGGAGAAAGAGAGAGAGAGGGAGACAAGAGGAGAGAGGAGAAAGAGAGAGAGAGAGGAGTGAGAGAGTGACAGGAGAGGAGAGAGAGATACAGGAGAGGAGTGGGAAAGACGGAGAGAGGTACAGGAAAGGTGAGAGGGAGAGAAACAGAGAGATAAGGGAGTTGAGAGAGGAACAGAGATGAGAGAGCAACACATTCACTTCCTCTCAAGCCATCACCAAGATAACCCACAATTAAGGGATTGGACTGACAGCCTCTAAAGTCATCTGCGGACCACATAGTCACTTACTGTAAGCGTTCTACACTTTGACTGGGATTTGCGTGTTCTTGCAATTGGCCTGATATTTGAGTTTTGCCCAAAATATCTTCCTGAATTTAGCTCTGATTTGTCCGCTGTCGTGACGGTGGAGAAATTAGAGCAGACATGGCATATTGGGCCCAGTGCAGGATGAATGGTCCTGAGGGTAGGAGTTGGGGTAGGGGAGTAGGGGGAGGATTCCTGAGACTGGCTGGAGTGGCAACAGATGGGCAACTGGACCACTGGATCTGTGAGACACCAAGTTGTGAGTTGCCTGGGTATAGGTTGTCCTAAACATTTTTTGTTGAAATGATGTAATATGCTGTTAATTAGATCTGTTTTCCCAGGCGTTAAACGGTCCTACTTTTTGGTAATTAATAAATCATTTCTAGAAACTCGCTGAATCCTTTTGATACTCAAAGGATGATTATGTTAATGTTAACCTAGCTAATTATTGCTTTGTAATTCAATTACGGTTTACGCTCCATATAATGCAGCCGATTGCACTCTGTTTTCTTCTCACTATTAGTAGATGGAAGCCTGCCTATTCAGAATGAGCAGTGGCTCTGCATGGCTCGATTCATTCATCTCGCATGCCAAACCTAATTGTGTGTATGATTAAGACACATGCAATTCCCCCAGGCCTGCCCCATAACCAATTTCCTGATCTCTAAAATGAACCCATTCCATTCTAAGCAGCTGACATGTGTCACTGAACACAAAAAGGATGTCTGAATATGTATTTACATAAAAAGCCATTCTCCATTTGTTAGGTAACCAATAGGCTCTAGACTGTGTCGATGAGTCAACATTGTTTTGACTTGCATTAGTCTCGGTGGTCAAAGGGTTCAACGTGTCACTTCCTGTTGCACTGTATGGGCTTTTTGCATATAGCCGATGATGTCATGTTCAGTCAGTCACTCACTATAGGATTTACTGTGTTGACATACAGTACAGCCCAGTAGAAGATGCTTGCTGTATTAATTTGGCAGATAAGGGTAGTCCAATGCGACATTGCCTTAAACACTCCTTCTGTAAGTATGACAYAATTACAGTTTCATCTCAAATGTAATATAAATAACAACAAAAAAATTATGCATATTACAACATTTTGGATGAATTATTTGATAAGTCACGCTGGTCCTTTAGGGGTCACATTCTGAGGATCTGGATGACGGTGCAATAATAAAATACTTACCATGTCTGTGTCTGACACCGGTCCAAAGCTGGTCACGTAGATATTTGTCCTCACCTCCGTCACACTCTCTGCTTGGACACGAAGAGAAGACAAAGAGGCAGAGTTTAAGTACCTTTATGAAATGACAAAGGAGTGCTCCATCTTAGATGTTTACCATTCTTAAGCAACATTCTGGAGAAATTGGTTTTCAAACAGCTGATTTTTAGTGGCAACTATATTTTAGAAAAATTCCAATCTGGTTTTCGTGCTCAACACAGCACAGAGACAGCCTTAGTTAAAGTGGTAAATGATCTTAGAGCCAACACAGATGCCAAACAGCTCTCTGTCCTTGCACTCTTGGATTTAAGTGCTGCATTCAAGACTGTTGACCGTGATGTCCTTTTGGACAGACTGGAGAGGTGGGTTGGCCTSTCCRGTCCAGTTCTAAAATGGTTTTGGACCTATTTAACCAGTTGAGAGTTTTTGTCACCCTTGGTGAACATAACTCAGAGAAAATAAATATCACATGTGGCGTTCCAGAATGTTCGATTTTGGGTCCAGTACAGTTCAGTTTATATATGTTACCCTTTGGCAGTGTTATCAGAAAGCACAGCATTGATTTTCACTGCTACGCAGACGATACACAACTTCACATTTCTGTGTCACCAGAGGATTTTAGCTCGACGGATAAATTATTAGTCTTTAAATACTTGAATGGCTCACAACTTCCTCCAGCTAAATCAAGACAAGACCGATGTACTATTTTTGGAGCCAAAGCACAGAGAGAATCTGGTCACACATTTTAATTAACGGACAATAAAGATAAAACACCAGGTAAAAACCCTAGTTGTCATTTTAGATTATGAACTGAATTTCGAATCACACATTAGGAATGTGACCAAAATAGCTGTTTACCACCTGGGGAACATTGCCAAGTCGCAGCCGTTTCTTTCTCAGGCTGATACAGAGAGACTCATCCATGCTTTTATTACAAGCAGGCTTGACTCCTGTAATGCTCTCCTGTCTGGTCTACCCAAGAAAGCCATTGGTCAACYGCAGAACATACAGAATGCTGCAGCACGGGTACTGACCAAGACCAGACGGAGAGCACGCACTACACCAGTTTTAAGGTCTCTGCACTGACTGCCTGTGAGTTTAAGAATTCATTTTAAGATTCTTCTATTGGTTTTTAAATCAATCCACGATTGTGCACCACAATACATGTCAGACATGCTTTTCAGTTATGTACCAAGTAGGTCCCTCAGGTCCTCTGGCACTGGCCTTTTAACTATCCCAAAGCCTAGGACCAAGAGGTATGGAGAGGTAGCCTTTAGTTACTACAGTATGCCCCCAGCCTCTGGAACAGCCTGCCAGAGAACCTAATGGGGGCCCAAACTGTGGACATATTTAAAAGAGATCTTAAATAGATCTTTTTAGCTTTGCTTTTCCTCAGGGTGCTTTTTAGTCGTTCAGTTTTTGTCATTCTTTTGTTTTTTATCTTATGTTTGTTGTGTAGTAAATATTTMGCTATTATTGTTTTTTATTCGTATTTTCCTGTGAAGCACATTGCGTTGCATTCCATGTCTGTAATGTGCCGTTTAAATAAAGCTTGATTTGATTGGACCAGTCCTTTCCCTGACCACCAGACCTTACTCTGTCTGCTCCAGGTTTTAGTTGTTAATGTCAGTTCAGAAACGTCAGCTCACTTTCCAAACTCCAAATCCAATGGTAGAGGCAGAAGCATAAATATTTCGTGTCTCAACACTCTACACCAAATAAACAAGACTGAACCTACTGTATGGAGATAGCCAGACTTTAATGGGGGTTGTTTTCAGGGAGAGTGTTTGCATCATCATCATCATCATCATCATCATCAAAGTCACAAACTGAGATTAGAAACAAACTGAGATTAGAAACGAGAAATGAGAAACGAGAGATGAGAAATCACAGGAATAATGAGGGTTGGCAGGACCACATTCAAATCATATTTAGGCCTGTTTAGAGGGACTTGTTTGTATTGGTGTCAGATGATGCTATTCACTGTGCATTATCCTAAGGTTTTCTACTGTGTATTATCCTTCAACTGGAAATGCTTCCTATCTGGGGTAAACAACATTTCCGGTGTAACTGGGTGAAATGTGCAGTTTCAGAATAGAGTTAAAGAAAAGACAAGAGATGTAACACTGAGAGATGACAATGTGCTGCACAGGAGTCATCCTAAATACGATGACGGGAGTGCGGGGAATCACCTTCAAATTATAAGGTTTCCAAATAGAGCCCCACGACCTTAACTTTGATTTAATCAATTGTAGGATGTAAATGAATGTCTCTGTGCAAATGAGGGGCTTTGATGTAAGGCTGTGAATGGCTGTCTGCCAGTCGTTGCTCCTAGACAAACTGGAACCAATGGAATGCTTCCAGAACCTGCCTTTATGGAATTTAGAGTTCCCCTGGCAACATGACATCAGCCATTAATCAAAATGCACATGCCGAGGTCTTTGGAATACAGAACACGTCCTATACATTTGGAGGGCACCTGAGATCTCTCTGTCTGGAAGGTCGTAGACTCATGGAAAGTGCACAGGTGGCATAGCTGATGTGGTGACACTTATCAGACATCCGAGTGAGGGTGGAACAGTGTAGGGGTGCTCAACACTGTCAGCTTAAAACGTCACATGGATTTCATATTCACACTCTCACCGACCTCTGACTGAGAGTCCAAAAATGACTTATAATAAGCTCAATAAAAAAATATCCACAATGAATGTAAAATCATTAGCATATGGTCTTAATGCCACCCTGATGAGTATGTAGCATTAGCCTTCCTCCGCCAAGGCCGGGCCGTCCCCAGTGGGCAGGAAATCAGAGCTCTGCTGGACCTCTGGGATCTGAAGACTGGGCTTGCATGCCAAGTGTCAAGAAGCTGCTGTTTTGAATAGGGTCTTTGTAGCATTCTGCTAGCGATAAGCATCTCCTTGTGATGAGGATTAGTMATTTCACTGTTCCAAAAAGCAATCTGTTCAACATCTGAAGAGATGTACTCTCACTGTGATCAGGGAAACTGAGCTGGTAATGAAAACCATTGTCGGACTCTGAAGGATCAATGGAGGTCACTCTGACAAGGGAACCAATTCATCATGGGGTCACAGCCCCAAATCCATCACTGTATGCCACAGCTAGCTGCCTGGCTCGCTGGGCGTGGGCTGGCACCGCAGAGAGGCAGGGAGGAAGGAGAGAGAAGAGCAGGTGCTCTCTGTTCCAATAGAGGCAGTGGCCAGTGGCTTGTTTTTAACTAGCTAGATAATTGTATTTCACTCCTGGTTCTGGTGCGCCATATCATGTGTTCAAGCTTTTGTCCCAGACCACCACTAACAGAACTGATTCAGATAATGAAGGCCTTTATAAATAGCTGATTGATTCTTCAAGTTAAAACTAGCTTACTTTAATAGTTTAAGGTAGTAGAAGCAGACAGTTCGACATTACAAAAAGCGAATATGCTAGCTAGCTGATGAACTCGTTGAAGCAATGTATGGCTATATAGTGAATGTTTCAAACACAGTTTTATTAAAGTGGTGGATGGCAGACTCAGCAGCTTAGAGAGAATCCTACACATTGGGTGCGGCAGAGCCCAGAAAGCACTATAAGCAGTATGTCTGGGTGTTAGAGGTAGGGAGGGGTGAGCAGTGTCTTCGCTCAACAAACCAGCCTACCTCCCAGCCCAGGGCGCAGGCGGTTGTCGTAGCCATCCAGCAGTCTGTCCAGGATCCGGGTGAAAATGGTGATGTTGTCTCTACTGTCGTCAGGCAACGGCTCTCTGTGCCCAACCACTGCCCTGCAGAGTGAGAGAGAGACAGAGCGAGCGAGAGAGAGAGAGAGAGGCGAGAGAGAGAAAGTGTTAGATTGAACACAGCAGACATCTTTGAGTCTTTCCTGTAGCAGTGGTTCCTCCGGCTCCTCAGATCAGCCATGGGAAATACACTAAATAGAAAAAGCTCCACCGAACCAGAATACCACACGTGTCTGTCTGTCCGCAGCTTCACTTTGTGCTSATTATCAATTTCCTGTTTACAACGAGATCTGGTCAAACCATTGGAGTTTGTTTCCAACCACTGAGAGAGTTGTAGGGGTAACTGAACCTTTCTCTAATGCAACCTTCGGAGTCATGGCTACCGCATTGATTGAGACCCAAACATGTTGGGATTTAATTTTGGGCATCGTGTGGCAGCACACCACTCTCAGACATGGAAAGACTGATTGAAGTCCAAAAGGATTAGTCACAGAACTGCTGCCGGTAACAGAGCTGCTGCCGACTGTCACGGATCCCTCCGGAACTTTCATTACGCACACCTGTCCCCTATTCCCACTGATTAGTATTTGTATATCGATTATTGTTACAATGTCCGTTGGTCGTGTGAGTGCTTGTGCTGTGTGTTTTGGGCTTTCGTGCCCTTGTGGATTGCGCAGATGATTACGGGTCTCGTCCCGTGTGTTAATCATTGTGCGTGTGTGTTATTTAGAGAGAGAGAGAGAAGAGAGAGAGAGAGAGAGAGAGAGAGAGAGAGAGAGAGAGAGAGAGAGAGAGAGAGAGGTGAGAGGGAGAAGGAGATAGGGTGAGAGGGGAAAAGGAGATAGGGTAAGAGGGGGGAGTGGGGAGAGGGAGAGAGAGAGGGGAGAAGGAGAGAGGGAGAGGAGAGAGGGAGAAGGAAGAGGGAGAGAGAGGGGGGAGAAGGTGAGAGGGAGAGAGAGGGGAGAAGGAGAGAGGGGAGAAGGAGAGAGGGAGAGAGGGGGTGAGAGGCAAGAGAGAAAGGAGTGAGCAAGAGAGAAAAGGAGAGGAGAGCGAGAGATATGGGGGAGAGAGAAACGAGAGAGGAGAGAGAAAGAAAGAGAGAAAAGGTGGGGATGAGAGGAGATGAGAGAGAGATGAGGGAAATGAGAGAAGGAGAGAGTGAAAGGAGGAGAGAGAGAGGGGGAAGAAGGAGAGAGGGGAGGGAGA
>NC_036863.1:36789642-36792114 GCF_002910315.2 Salvelinus sp. IW2-2015 | reverse complement strand
TTATTCAAAAAGAAAGGGTACTTCTCACTCTTTTGTTGGGTTTTACCCTGTGTTTTTGTTTGACATACAGGAGAGAGAGAGAGAAGGAAAGGAGAGAGAAGGAGAGAGAGAGAGAGAGGGAGGGAGGAGGAGAGGGGGAGAGAGAGAGAAGGAAAAAGAGCCGCACTGGGTATAACTCCACCAACATCTAATTAAATTCCTTGAGCTTTAAGAGGGCCTGCATCCTCAGAAAGCTTCCCCCAATCCCCCACACGCACAACTCTCCTTCCTCCTTCGCTCTCTCGCTCCCTCCCGCTCTCTGGAGTGTGCCGTGGGGGCTTATAGGGAGGCTTGTTACTGATTGACTGATAAGGACCCCGATATCTGTCCGCTGCTGGAGTGGCTGGGCCCACGCCACACGGCCTCATTGTTTTGCTACTGGGTACCGGAGGCTGCCAGAATCCAATGGAGAGGATTAGTGGGCCCGGTCGGAGCTGCCTACAAATGACATTTTGAAAGCTGATGATTCTCCCCAGCGTGCTGTAGCTACAGGGGCCCTGCTTCATTTACTTACTATGGCAAGGGGAAATTAAAGGAAAGACAACCGCCATCTACCTCCAACAGGGGGGTATGAATGACATGGAGGGGGTACATGCCCTCATCAATAAACTCTTAATTAACAACATTTCTATTCCAGAATCAACCAACCCCCTACTGCCACCCATCAGTACCAAGGGTAAACACCCTCCCTAGCCAACCCACTCACACATCTCCTCAGCCCCAGCCCGTCACCAACCTATTGATACTAATATGCAGCATATCACACGACACATTGTATACGACAAAGAAATGCTTGCTATCATTCAATGGCTTCACAATATGGCTGATTTCCTTTGTTGGCCTTGTCTTTTTAGTGCTTCCAGTTGTCTGTGCTCAGAGGAGATAAGGCCTCCAGGAGAGTAAGGGAACAGGTTGAACAATGGTTGCTAATGCAGCATTGATTGACTCAGGGGCAGATGCCACGTCGCAGCTCAATAACGACCAACATTTCTGTTCATTCTTCTTTTATCTAATTGAAGCTAATGAGGGACGGATGCGTGTTGGGCGTTCTCTTCTGAAGAAGACTCACGGCTCAGTAAACTCAGACTTTTATTAGGAACACACTCTGCCCATGCAATGGTCAAACACTGAATCTTAAACAGTACTCAGAGTTTACAGTGAGTACAGTCCAATACAAAAAAGGCGTGAGGGAGAGAATTAAAAGATGAGAACATTTGTAGAGATTCTGCGATCACATCTACAGTACCAGGGAGCAGCCACTAAATAACACCATTTGTCTGCTTTTCCCTTTCCTTCAGAAGTTAAAACCTGCTATAGAAACAGCAGCCACTATCRTTCCCCATTTCAAATCTGTTCTGCTGACTTCTATAAGGCTATCCAGGAAACTGGAACAAGCATCACTCTCAAACATCCTTGTAAACAAGCAGCTTTATAAAAACAAACAAATGTGTTGATCTTGCCATGACCAAACTGACAAAAGTCTTGTCTGTGGGATGTTGTGAGTCAGTGACAGGAACATACAATCGAGTCTCACTGATGGCAAACATACAGTGCATTAGCAAACTATTCARACCCTCTGTCACGCCCTGACCTTCGAGATGACCCCTGACCTTTCCCCTCCTTTCGTTGTGGGTAGTTGTCTTTGTTTGTGGCACTGTAGCCCTTAAGCTTCACGGTAGTTTGTTTTGTTTTGTTGCCGTCATTTTAAATRAAGGGAAAATGTACGCTCACGACGCTGCGCTTTGGTCCACTTACTTCAACGRCGGCCGTGACAGGCACACACCCATCTATATAATGTCCCACAGTTGACAGTGCATGTCAGAGCAAAAACCAAGCCATGAGGTCGAAGGAATTATCCGTAGAGCTCCGAGACAGGATTGGGTTGAGGCACAGATCTGGGGAAGGGTACCGAAAAATGTCTGCAGCATTGAAGGTCCCCAAAAACACAGTAGCCTCCATCATTCTTAAAAAGGAAGAAGTTTGGAACCCCCAAGACTCTTCCTAGATCTAGCCACCAGGCCAAACTGAGCAATCGGGGGAGAAGGGCAATGGTCAGGGAGGTGACCAAGAACCCGATGGTGATGATTTGAACTTTCGCACCAAAGTAGTTTATCTCTAGGAAGACAGAAGCGTCTCCATCTGACGGTATGACAGCTGCATGTTGCCATGGTGTTATACTTGCTTACGTATGTTGTACATGAACGTGGTTACCTCAGGAGTTTGGACATACTCCAAGATGAACAAGACTTGTGGAGGTCTACAATGTTTTTCTGAGGTCTTGCTGATTTCTTTTGGTTTTCCCATGATGTCAAGCAAAGAGGCAGGATTTGAAGGTAGGCCTTGTTTAAATGACTCCAACCAAATGTTTATTCAAACTTCCGACTTCAACTGTATATGATGTACTGATACAGCAACTCCATGGAATTAATGTAT
>NC_036863.1:36764346-36788032 GCF_002910315.2 Salvelinus sp. IW2-2015 | reverse complement strand
TTTTCTTTCTTTTGTTGGGTTGTTTTAAAAGTATTCAGACCTCCTTACTTCAAAATTCAAAAACCTAAATATCACATTTACATAAGTATTCAGTACTTGTTGAAGCACGTTTGGCAGTGATTACAGTCTCATGTCTTGGGTATGACGCTACAAGCTTGGCACACATTTATTTGGAGAGTTTCGCCCATTCTTCTCTGCAGATCCTCTCAAGCTCTGTCAGGTTGGATGGGTAGCGTCACTGCACAGCTATTTTCAGGTCTCTATAGAGATGTTCGATTGGGTTCAAAGACTGCGCTCTGGCTGGCCACTCAAGGAATTTCAGAGACTTGTCCCAAAGCCACTCCTGTATTGTCTTGGCTGTGTGCTTAGGGCCGTTGTCCTGTTGGAAGGTGAACCTTTGGCCAGTCTGAGGTCCTGAGTGCTCTGGAGCAGGACCTTTTCATCAAGGACTCTCTGTACTTTTCTCTGTTCATCTTTCCCTTGATCCTGACTAGTCTCCCAGTCCCTGCCACTGAAAAACATCCCCACAGGCATGATGCTGCCACCACCATGCTTCATGATGCCAGGTTTCCTCCAGATGTGATGCTTGGCATTCAGGCCAAAGAGTCCAATCTTGGTTTTATCAAATCAGAGAATGCTTGTTTCTCATGGTCTGAGAGTCCTTTAGGTGCATGTTGGAAAACTCCAAGCGGACTGTCATGTGCCTTACTGAGGAGTGGCTTCCGTCTGGCCACTCTTCCATAAAGGCCTGATTTTGTGGAGTTGCTGCAGAGACGGTTGTCCTTCTGGAAGGTTGTCCTTCTTCTCCCATCTCCACAGAGGAACTCTGGAGAGCTCTGTCAGAGTGACCATCGCCAGAACAACAGCAAAGGACCTTGTGAAGATGCTGGAGGAAACAGGTACAAAAGTATCTGTATACAGAGTAAAACAAGTCCTATATTGACATGACCTGAAAGGCCGCTCAGCAAGGAAGAAGCCACTGCTCCAAAACCGCCATAAAAAAGCCAGACTACAGTTTGCAACTGCACATGGGGAGAAAGATTGTACTTTTTGGAGAAATGTCCTCTGGTCAAAAATACAACTGTTTGGCCATAATGACCATCGTTATGTTTGGAGGAAAAAGGGGGAGGCTTGCAAGCCGAATAACATCATCCGTGAAGCACAGGGGTGGCAGCTTTGCTGCACGAGGGACTGATGCACTTCACAAAATAGATGGCTTCATGAGGAAGGAAAATTATGTGGATATATTGAAGCAACATCTCAAGACATCAGTCAGGAAGTTAAAGATTGGTCGCAAATGGGTCTTCCAAATAGACAATGACCCCAAGAATACTTCCAAAGTTGTGGCAAAATGGCCTAAGGACAACAACGTCAAGGTATTGGAGTGGCAATCAATCCTATAGAAAATTTGTGGGCAGAACTGAAAAAGCGTGTGTGAGCAAGGAGGCCTACACACCTGACTCAGTTACACCAGCCCTGTCAGGAGGAATGTGCCAAATTTCACCCAACTTATTGTGGGAAGCTTGTGGAAGGCTACCCGAAACGTTTGACCCAAGTTAAACAATTTAAAGGCAATGCTACCAAATACKAATTGAGTGTATGTAAACTTCTGACCCACTGCGAATGTGATGAAATAAATAAATAATTCTCTCTACTGACATTTCACATTCTTAAAATAAAGTGGTGATCCTAACTGACCTAAAACAGGGAATTTTAACTTGGATTAAATGTCAGGAATTGTCAAAAACCGAGTTTAAATGTATTTGGCTAAGGTGTATGTAAACTTCCGACTTCAACTGTACATACTATGGGGGTTGAAGGCACTTTTAATGCAATATATCTAGCTCTTCGTACAGCATGTTTAAGTGAATGAGCTGGGGAATGTTAAAATTGGTTGATCCCAAATAGACATGGGGGAAAAATCCATAACGCTTTAGAATAAACCTCAGTTTGAGTGCTTTGGCCAGTGTTGTGTACAACAGAATCAGATATAATCTGATCAGCCTGCCAAATGCAAGTAAATGTAACTTCCTAGAAGACGCTCTTCAACCTTCTTCTACACGTTCAATGGTGGTGTTCTCTGGCCTCAACACTGAGCAGATCTAGTAAACGTGGTTTAGTGCCTGGCAAGTTGCACCCTAAACTACACCATTGGCCAATATACAACTCAGAAACAGTGTACTGATCCAGAAGTCCTTCAGCACAAACCCAATATAGTAATCCCTGGTTTATCTGTTGGATATGCCTAAGTGTTGAGCCAAACCAGAGCCATCTCTGCTCGGCAGCTGCTGCTGCTCCTCCAGCCCTCCACGGTCTGGCAAGCAGTCAAACACACTGGATCTGGACTCTGGGGCCTCTGAGGAACATGTAACCTCGCTCATTTACATCGCCCATTTGATTACAGACAAGATCCTCTGAGCACAACCCCATTCTAGTAGCTCCCCACTCCCCAGAAGTGCCAGGGTAAAATAGGGTTATCATTATTAGAGCCACATCATGCAGCCTTACACATCATGCAGCCTTGGCCAAACRTTTGTAGAACAACTAAAGTTACATCAATAACTCTAAATTAAGCATATAGGAGTACCTATTTCTTTGTTAACCGCTCAACACAGAATAGCCACATGTGCGCACTCCCTCAACTCGTTTGGAGAAAATATACTTTCTATTTTATTCAGCTTTGTTCAATTGTATTCTTCATACTATAAAATAATGCCACGGAATTCTAAGCAAATCTTGTCTGCTAAATGAACTAGTGTAGCCCACAGCCATAAGGCATAGCCAGATCAGGGCCTAACATAAGGACAACTCAGAGTATGCTATTGTGTTCTTCTGAAACAAACTACATTTTCTTCATATAATGCTTCTTTAGACCTGTGTAAAATAAATAATGGATTCATTGTGAAGGTGTAGGCTTTACTACATGGATTTATTAGACTTTTTAACATGGAGATGTTCCAAAAGTCAGCATCAGTGGCTTGTAGSCTGCGTGGAAGCCAGGAGACGCTAAATGTGTTTATGTCAATTAACGGTCAATTACCGTGAGACCGACAGTTATCTGCTTGACAATCACCGGCTGACAAMATTTTGTGACCGCCACAGTCCTAGTTTGGGTCCAAGAGCTTGGATAAGCCTTCAACTGACAAACCTAGTCAGGCTCTGCGAGGCGACTAAACAAGAAGAGAGGACCAGCTCCTGTCAAACCAGACAACATACAGATGTTACAACCATACTGTAGTCTGACAAGCATGGTGAAATAACATCCCGAGGAGGTTGGAAAATAAAAAAATGTTTGCTCACAAAATACTCTGATCTGTTTATTTTTGTCCCTCAAACATTAAAGTGCAATGTGTCCTTGGTTTAGCGCCTTTGGCTAAATTAACATCTAGTGAGAAGAGTATTAATTAATGAAATATACAGAAGCATGCATAAAACATGTTTTTTTCTTCTGTTGGGATAATTATTACTAACGTTTTACTAAGGCAGAATGCAACTCCTAGGGGCTTTCTTCATATTAGTTTCTCCTCTTTCAACTTCATTATTATTTCAGTAAAACTTTTCAGCTTTTATGGAGCAGCCCCTGTTGTTAAATGAACAATGTCTAACTGACTCGCGTCCCAGAGAACTTTTATCATGCTTTACTAAAGCTCCCTGCTTTACAGACACTCAATCTTGATGCTTCACTTATTTTCAGCTATTCCCTTGTGTTCAAGCCAATGAGGCATGTTGGCATACCAACAGACAGGGTGCTGTAGGATAATTCTCAAGCAGAGCATGCTCCAACAGACTGGCTCATTGACTGGCTTTCAGATGGAAGGATTTCAGCAAGCCAGTGTGGATCTGGAGGTATGCTGGATCATACCAATAGCTGTGAATTCCAACATAAGAGTTCACAGTGCATCAAGAAAGCAGAGTGGCTTGTATTAAACCACTGTGAAATTGGAGAATATTCGCCAGTTGCGACTGAAAACATAATGTAACGAAACAATTTCTCTATAGGAGAAAATATTTGTTGTCGGATTAAGCTGGGATCATTGACTAATGAAGCTCAACTTCATGGCAGTTTAACATGGCATAGATAAACTCTGGCACAGCCATTCTCTGCAGYGCGCAAGGTGTTGAATCATCCATTGAGTCAACTCGCGTCTCTGGTCAGTAAGGAGACCAACATCCATCCCCAGTTGCTYTGGAGCATGATTGAGTTCTCTGTGTTCCACAGTGCAGCTGTGCAGACACACCCTCTGGAGGATCCACTCCGGCTCTAATCTGATTGTTCACCAATTAGGAACTTTGAAGCTGACAGATCAATTACTCAATATATATCAACACAATGCCGCTGTTAGTTATCCTATCTGAAATTCAGGTAATTAGCCAAGAGATCAATAAACTGTGAGCAGGACGAAGAACTTGGGGAGATATGAGAGAATTTGAGATTGATAAACTCATTAATTAAACGGCATGGCTGTGGATCCGACTCTTCTGGACGCCTCTTTGCGACCACTAAAGGTCCGACGCTTCTGTGCRTGTGCTGGATTCTCTACTTTACACAGTTTGTACTCTACTCGGCTGTCCAGAGAAAAGGCTACTCTGGCGAATGGTGCTTGTTTAATAAAGTTAGATCAAAGCTGAATCAATGTCTGCAAGATCACATATTATAGTATTGTAGCCGGGCCCGCTTCYACGAGGGGGTAAAAGGGGGATTAACCCCCTCAGTTGAAACCTCTGCCCCATCAGTTTTAGTTTTTTACGTCCCTATATAAAATAGCAAAAAAGTTACAATGATTGAGAGACAGGTTGGCGCAAAAACAATCTGTGTCAGCATAATGGACTGGGTGCACTGTGGTGTGTAGGGGGGCTATGGAAAGCCACTGGGGCGGTTAGGTATGACTCCTTTGGGTTTCCATGAAAAGCGGGAAAAACGTTTCTTATCTGTGCAAGGCTAAGTGAATAACGTGATACGCCTCCGCCTGTAATTTTTCATTTTTAAAGGGCRGGGTTTACCGTTGAAGCTGCTTCACTCGAGTCTGCCTCACGCCCCACCACTACAAAGTTCAGTTAGCTAGCTGTAAAAATTGTTAGTTGTGACAGCATTGTGAAGTTCCTCTCTGACAATGAATGCACGTGTTCGTACATCGCAGAAGTAAGACTGGAGGCTACAGGGCTGCTGAAGGCGTTGATAGACCCCGGCTTTAAGTTTACAGCCAACATGGTGCACAGAATCCTCAGGCTTCTCTATCCTCCAAACAAATGACACACCACCAGCTCCAAGCAAACGACAACGTTATGTATGTACAAATCTCCAGCAATACGCTGTGGACAGACAGTACAGTAGGCCAGCATGACAGAGAAGACACTCAATGTAAAATACTTTTTTTCAGCACGTTGGATGCTGTCATCGGTGAAATGTCAGAACGATTTAGCGAACGCAACAGCCAAATGGTGGAGACCCTGTGTGCCCTTGACCCAGAGAGCCATGACTTTCTAGATGTGAAAAATGTCAAACCACTGCTGGATCAGATTTGGTGGAAGCTGACCAGTTTTTGCCGACTGAAATCGGCTCCGGCTCTGGCTCCGATGAGGACAAATGGACCCCACTTGATACCTTGAAWCGATTCTCTGGGTGTCAGGTATGCGTAAATGGCTGCAAGGGAGTCAGGCGCAGGAGAGCAGATAGTGGGTAGCAAACAGAGCTTTTTATTTAGGCGAACCAAAAGCACACRGCACAACGAACACGAAATACAATACAGGTTGACATAACCCAGCGCAATCAGACCTACGTRCGCATACATGAAACAGATAAACAATACCACACAAAGACATGGGGGAAACAGAGGGTTAAGGTGTGTGGAAAAACGAGACAAAACAAATGGAAAATGAAAAATGGATTGGCGATGGCTAGAAGACCGGCGACGTCGACCGCCGAATACCGCTCGAACAAGGAGAGGCATCGACTTCGGCAGAAGTCGTTTGACCCAAGTTAAACAATTTAAAGGCAATGCTACAAAATGCTAATTGAGTGCATGTAAACTTCTGACCAACTAGGAATGTGAGAGAAATAAAATAAATAAAAGCTGAAATAAATCATTCTCTCTACTATTATTCTGACATTTCATATTCTTAAAATAAAGTGGTGACCTAAGACAGGGAATTTTTACTAGGATTAATTGTCAGGAATTGAGTGTATGTAAACTTCTGACCCACTGGGAATGTGATGAAAGAAATAAAAGCTGAAATAAAGCATTCTCTCTATTATTATTCTGACATTTCATATTCTTAAAATAAAGTGGTGACCTAAGACAGGGAATATTTACTCAGATTAAATGCCAGGAATTGTGAAAAACKGAATTTAAATGTATTTGGCTAAGGTGTATGTAAACTTCCGACTTCAACTGTACATGGGAGAACTAATTTTCCACTTTGACAAACTGCGTACAGTCAGCACAGAAGAAGTATGCTTCWCCCGAGGAAAGCTCAACTAATCCAACTGGCATTGGAGGAGGAKTCTTACAAGATGACTTCGGGGAGAATGGAATGATCGATTACTCTGAAAGTTCCACAGAGAATCAAGGAGGCTACAAACTCTTCTGAAAAGGTAAGAAACAATCTAGCTGGTAGGGTTTTATCAAAATATTGGTGGTATAGCCAGTGTCATAGCCAGTGGCGTCATTTCAGCAAAAAACCTAGGGTATGGWATGGCAAAATGACTTCCTTATCCAGCCTACGTTTTCAACTGGCATGCTTTATTGTGTTCAAGCATACAGTATCTGAGAGGACTTATATATTTCTGTTTTGTTTGTGTTTTGGGATTTTGTTCTTAACATCATCAAGGTGTAATGTGTCTGTAATGTTTGTAGGTTTTTTACTTGTTTTAGTTTGTCATGGTGCTGATAGAGAACTGCAAAGATTTCGGGCCAACCTGTCACTTCTTGGTCAAAAGCACTCAAGGGTCTCGGCATTTGAACTTTTATGTTTATTGTGGTATAGTGTGATATCAGCAGAAGTCAATATAATTCCAATGCAAAACCCAAATGACACCCCTTGGTATAGCTACATATGGGTATGTTTCATCACAGAAATAGATAGGCTACATTCTATTATGGTTTTCTTGGTAATCTATTGGTTTTYGTGGTTGTAAATGGAACTGTACTTATTGGAAACGTGTTTATGGYAGGCTGTCATTGCTTAATTGATTATGTGGGTCGAATTTGAWTCACAGAASTGTATTTTGCCATATCACAACGTGTTTCTGTACTTATGAGCAAGCAGTATGAATTTCTATGTTTGAAGCTGGCCTGTATGGGCCTGTTTATTTGGCAAGACAGTTGTGYATGTCTGCATCTCACTGTAGTAGGCTGTAGGCTGTGTTTTGGTTATTTGAATCTCCATTTGCCTTTTCCGTACTGTGCTTATTTACTGTWAATGTAACTAGCCTAAATGTAGATTGTGTCATCCCTTATTGATCTGATATTTTCTTTACTAGGCCTGCTTGGTACCGCTGTTTTCTTCTTTCACATTCATTCGTTCACAGTTGTCAGTATTCTAAGCCAAACTGCTATTCAGTATTTTTGTTTGCATGCRTGAATAACTAGGTTATTACTTTCAGCATTTAGTTTGTATTATATTGGTAAGACAGCTGTTCGTACAGCTGCATTCWCCTATTGCAAACAGCCAATCTATGTTGTAGCCTGCTGTATAACATTACTGTAAGACAAAACACCAGCTCATTTCTTATGAGATTTTAGAATGACAGAGAAAAATTGGACCGTTCGCACTGTGGCCAAAAGTAGGCAAAATATCTGCTTTGATTGAAACTAAACACAGCTACAGTTTGTTAAAAGCATCTGCTCTGACTGTACATCATTCAAAACAATACTGTTTAACTCAAGAAGTTCTAAAGCATCTCCCCGTGAAACTGAGATCAAATGGTTGGTATGCAGATGCTGCATGGACGTTTCACTGGTAAAACCTGAAGAGTTATCTTTCACGATTGGCAGTGAGAAATGTGAATGGAGGGTGAAGGTAAAGAAACACACCTACAGAATGCGATACGGATCTTCAGCTCTGGGGAAAAGGGATCCAGGGGGGCGGGACAGGGTGGTTACCTACAGATTCACAGCATTGGCCTTAATTAAAGACATGCTCCAGTACATAGGAGACTAGTAAGTATTTTTAAACCTCCAGCTTGTGCTGGATGTGTCAATGTGTAGTTCATATATCATCTTCTATGAGCAGAATTACTGTATTACCTCAATTAGCCACAAAATTCCTAGTTTGAAAGCGACTGCTGTCTGGAAGCTGTGCTGCACCATTTTCCCTACATTTCCCCCCACGTGGGCCAGCGCCCTAGCAATTCGAGATCCAGCCAATTAGATTCTGCCCTTCGCCATTTGAGTGACAGCTAGCAAGAATTACACACAGCAGAGCGAGAGAGAAAGCAATGACGTGGTGCACATATCAGGGACCACTTTTGGCTCGTGGGCACTGCCTTCAGAACTACTGGCTAAAAAGTACTGGAGAATCCCTTTAAATATTCCCTGTTGATAATGTGTGGATGGTGCCTAACAGTGATATGCTTCTGCATGATGTGCTTGGCCTTCTACTCCCAACTCTTGACTTGCAACAAAATATGGGGCAATTCTAGTCACCATAGTATTTGCGATGGAATGATGTAACAGGATCATTGGTGTTGCATATCATGATATTGACACATACAGGTACTATATCTACAGTATGCTACCTGCTGTGTTTTACATTTATACATACAGTATAGCCTACCTTACTTCCTATTTGCTCCATTCCCATCTTAATGCTGAAAAAGAAAATCTACGACAGGCAGCCAAGTCATCCAACCGCATACAGAGTCTCACCGCAAGTGAATACATTACCCTGGCCCAGCCCTGTAACACATTAACCTTGACAATGCCACCGTAACATTGACAGAATGTTCTCTGTCCACCAGGTCACATCTCAAAGTGACGCCCTTCCCTTCTGTCCCGTGAATAATGCATGTGAGTTGGGGTGAGAAGGGGAGAGGAGCCGGGGAACTTCAGAGGCGATCCATACGCAGGAATAGCTGGAGTGGACTTACGGCACTCTCCCCCTCATAGCCATTGATTATGTGTCACTTTGGCCGGTGGTGTTGAAACCTATTCCAAACAAAACAGACAACAGAAGCGGGTCTGGCTGTTCACACTCGTTAGYCCGTGATTGCGCTGCGGAGGGCGTGGATTGGAGGCAAGGTTATAAGACCTCCGTACAATGGAAATTAACACAGGCTGCACATTCATATGTAAAATATGGATTGTTGCAAATAATAGTTTAATCAAGCCCTGCCTATCACCGAGTGTGTGCAGTAAGGGATTGCGGCGATACACAGAGTGACAGAACCTAATATAGGGGATTTGTCTGTGACAACTTTATCCATTAGCAAAGTCTCCTGCCTGTACTGTAGCAAAGCCGATTTGGAGCCCGGCGATGGTATCAGTGGGCATCAGGGAGGCGGCAGGACTCGGGGAGAGACAGATTTGCTGATGTGGAGAGATACTCTGGAGGTATAAGCACTCTGGTGCTCTGAAGTCTAAAARGATTATTTACAAACTTGGTCATGGCTGGTACGGCTGAACACTTACATTTTCGGTTCAGATCCAAATTTCTCCAGACAGATACCACACCACAATAACCCCCAGCCCTGCTCCCCTCCACTTCCTACCTAAAAGGGGGAAGTCAGGTAAACCCTCAACTAAAGCCCAAGTTTCAATAAAAACAGTTTTCTGAGTGAAGATTGCAGTGCAAGGCCGCTGCTTATGTGCCTTTTGTCATCTTTCAAATGATTGCGCACATCTCGTTGTTATGCACCGAAAGTATAGTTTGACTTAATCTACCTCGTCCCCCAGAAAGGATTCCTACTGAAGACAAGCATGCTCATCCCCAGTGTAACGATGTGCGCTGAGAGTCGGGAAGCAAGTGCAGGGAGTGAGTGTTTTAATAAATAAACACAACTTAACACAAAACAAGAACCACGAACAACACAAAGACATGACACTGGAACAGAAACAATAACGCCTGGGGAAGGAACCAAAGGGAGTGACATATATAGGGAAGGTAATCAGGGAGGTGAGTGAGTCCAGGTGAGTCTGAAGATGCGCAGGTGCTGTCACGCCCTGGCCTTAGTATTCTTTGTTTTCTTTATTATTTTAGTTAGGTCAGGGTGTGACATGGGAAGTKTGTGTGTTTTGTCTAGTTTAGGGTGTGTGTATTGTTTAGGGGGTGTTGTATAGTGTATGGGGTTGTGTTCAGGAGAGAGTTCTAGGAAAGTCTATGGTTGCCTGGTTTGGTTCTCAATCAGAAACAGATGTCATTAATTGTCTCTGATTGGGAGCCATATTTAAGGCAGCCATAGGCTTTAGGTGATTGTGGGAGATTGTCTATGTTGAACGTAAGTAGCTTGTGTGTGCACTTTCGTTTGTAGCTTCACGGTTGTTTGTTGTTTTGTATAGTTTGTATAAGTGTTTCGTTTCGTGTTCATCTTCGTCGTAAAATAAAAGAAGATGTATTCATATCACGCTGCGCCTTGGTCCATTCATTCACCTCAAGACGACCGTGACAGGTGCGCGTAAYGATGGTGACAGGTGTGCGCCATAACGAGCAGCCTGGTGACCTAGAGGCTGGAGAGGGAGCACAAGTGACACCCAGAATCTTTTCACGTGTTTGTTTTCAACAACTTCATAGTTAAGTGACATATAAAGACAGGGAGTGACATATAAAAGACAGGTAATCAAGGAGGTGATGGAGTCCAGGTGAGTGTCATAATGAGTGTCATAATGCGTAATTACGAGTTACGATGGTGACAGGTGTACGCCATGACGAGCAGACTGGTGACCTAGAGGCCGGAGAGGGAGCACACGTGACAATTTGACTCAGAAAAAGATACTCAAATGATAGGTAACATATACAAAACCTTACAGAGAGCCTATCCAACTGACAATCTCTTCGAAAAAACTATTGGAATCAAGACTTAAAAATAACTGATATTGGCAAGGAGTGTTTCAAACATAACTAACGAAATTACAGTTAACGAAAATGTACGTTTAATCCAGTATAAACTAATGTATAGAATTATTATAAAAAAGACAAAATTCACAACTTCTAAAGCACAACGGCAGAGTCATGTCTTAAGTGTAAAACTAACAAGGACTCAATAATTCATGCCTTCTGGGAATGCTATGAAGTCCAAAAGTTATGGGCGGAGTTAGGAAGTTGGCTGTCAGAAGTTTTACAATGTAAATTKACTATTTATACGTTTATCTGCATATGTCAAGACATGGCATATGAGGGTGCGGTAAGATACCCAATAGGGTCGACCATACTTTTCTAGTCAATGACTTTAAAAAACTTCTACTTAAAAACTRGAAATCAAATGATCCTCTATCACTACGACAGTGGATGAATCAAAGTATTATTATTTAAATATTGAAAAGGTGTGGGCTATAGAGAATAATAGAACAGTCCAATTTGAGGCCATATGGCATAGAACACTGGAAGATTCCAGGGGATGAAGGATGAGGGGGAGTGTGGTTATGAGACATACGCAGTGGCGACCCGTCATTCAAGGCAGGTGGGGCYGAGCCCCACATTTTTAGCAAAAAAATTATAAAATACATATTTATTTATAAAACTGTCACRCCCTGACCGTAGAGATCCTTTTTATGTCTCTATTTTGGTTGGTCAGGGCGTGAGTTTGGGTGGRCATTCTATGTCTGGTGTTCTATGTTGTTTATTTCTTTGTGTTTGGCCGTGTGTGGTTCTCAATCAGAGGCAGCTGTCTATCGTTGTCTCTGATTGAGAACCATATTTAGGTAGCCTGTTTTCCCACTTTGAGTTGTGGGTGATTATTTTCTGTTTAGTGTTTGTCGTCACCTTTCAGAACTGTTCGTTTGTCGTGTTTTGTTAGAGTGTTCAGATTTATTAAAGATACGTATTATGAATACTTACCACGCTGCACCTTGGTCCTCTTCTCCTTCTCCCGATGACGTTCGTTACAAAAACATTTTTTTGGGGGGGGGGCTTGACTGTTTTGCATGTTATTTTGGCATTAATATGTGTCACACATCAGTTTGCAAACAATGTAAAAATCATATATATCATTGAGTTAATAAAGCCGCATGCAAACATGGTCTCTTTTTTGTTTTCTGAGTAAGACAGCTCCAAAATGCAGGTGTTTCAGTCTAGCTCAGTGCTTTCTGTGGTGGTGGGGCAAGCCAGCAGAAAATACAGAGCGCTGCGCCGTGATTGGCTCAGTGTTCTGTCACTCATGGGGACTTTACGTCACTGCCAAGTGTAAGAGGAGACATTGAAAATTCTAGCYCTGTGGCTGCTGCCATAGAAGTGCCCATCCAAGAAGGCTCAAGGTAATTGGCCACAAAAAAATTACGACAAATCCCGTTGGATTGGACTGATCATGTCAACATCATACTTTCACAATCTTAGCTAGCACTCATCATCATGAATCAAGTCGACAATCTACTGTCAAATCTTTTTTCATTCTTGCCATATGAAGAAAAATTATGAAGAGAAATTATAGGTAAAATGTATCGGTGCTCATCAGCCATTGAACATAAACATTACACAACAAGTTAGAAATTGCAAATTCAACAAGTGGTTTGGAAGGAATCAGTTACAGTGGCTGTGTGGTCCCAAATCTGGGATTAAGGGGCTCCTTTCCAAGTTTAAAATGATAAACATTCAACATTGGCCATGCTGTCAATGAAGCATGWTTTGTGCCGCGGTCAAAACAACTGTTAACTTGACTTCAGTGAGTCAAGTGCTAACTCAGAGGACTGCCACTACAGTTCTAACTTGGTRTACAGGGAGAGCACTGTAATAACGGCYCATGTTCTGAATTCTGTCGCTGTACATTTAAAAAATGCTCAACAAATARTTATATTGACTAACGTTACGTCCGTCCTAGCTCGCTCTTTGTCTTAAATCAAAATTACGGATTGCCTCTTATCCGCTTGTCGTCCCCTTATGTCATAGTTTGTACATCTCAATTGTCATTAGAAACCACATTAGTTTAAGCAAGTCAGCCATCAGCTATGTTTTTTTTTAAAGGCAGTAAATGAGGCTGAATGAACTGTTTCGCTGCCAGACAAGGCTCCACTTGATAGCCAGCTGTAGCAGTGGTAAGATGTTGGGACTGCTGTTGGGACAGCTTTATGTAGGCCCTAACAGTTTGTGGGCACCATTTGTCACCGTTATAGTGCAATTAATGTATTGTTTAGTGTTGTGTTGTGACTTTGCTGGAATGCATTAACACTTATTTTTMTTTTTGGCCCCACCAAGATTTACATGCTAAAATCGCCACTGGACATACGTGATGTGTATGGTTGTGGTGGGAACATGTGGGTCTGAGCAGGTGTGATGTCACTGATATATGGTTGTTATTGTTTGAGAAAAATAAATCATACAAAAAAAGAGATTCATTATATGTTTGTTATTGGTTGAGAAAAAGCAGGAAAATATTCATTTCTATGCCTCCGGAGTCAGGTTGGAAGTGTGTGCAGTTATTTAGACACATTTTAAGACACATTTGAGGCTCCCACGGACTGCTACAACAGTGAACAGAACAGATTTAATATTTTAAATTACAAAGACATAGCCCATTAGCAAGAGATACATGTACGTCATTTAGCAGACACTCTTATCCAGAGSAACTTACAGGAGCAATTAGGGTTAAGTGACTTGCTCAAGATTTGTTTTGTTTACCTATGTCAGCTTGGGTTAATGGGCCCAATGATTTTAAACCACTAGGCTACTACAGTAGATAGGAGAAGTGAGAGAGTGAGAGTGAGAGTGAGAGTGAGAGTGAGAGTGAGAGTGAGAGTGAGAGAGAGAAGAGAGAGAGAGAGAGAGAGAGAGAGAGAGAGAGAGAGAGAGAGAGAGAGAAGAGAGAGAGAGAGAGAGAGAGAGGGATTGGAGATGAAGTGTGAGAAGCAATGTACAGTATGATGTTATGAATTATATTTCTGTGCCTCTTGAGATGTCAGAAAAGAAGAGGGGAGTCAGAATGAGTACACAGCATGCAGCGCACTCTCGATTCATGCTTATTAAAATATGGAAACATATGATTCAATTTGAGAATGAAGGCAATGCCACCTAAATAACGTTAAGCACATCTAATCTCAGCTAAGACATGCTTGAACATGTTTTTCTTTTTAACAAAGCAGGACTAACCTTAATGCCAGCTCTGAAGCTCTGCATGCCTCATAGTGCCTTCACTCCTTTCCCTTTTATTTTCAGGATCCATTTCCACATAACCGCATTAGGAAGTAATAATAAATACCCGGGTTTATTGGTACGTCCCAGGGGAAGTCAAAATTCAACTTGGTTGGAGAAAGACGATGCAACAAAGGAGTGGGGGATCAGAGAGGGAGGCTTATCAGAGGCCAGAGTATTTCACATTCAGTTCTGATACTGAGGGAGAGAAATGGGTCATCGGAATAATAAGGACTATTTAGGTTCCTCACTTAAGTCACCAGAAATGTATTTAGGAAAACAAAGTGAGCAGAGCCATGAAACAAGCCACTCCGAGGCCTCAATTTGTCTCTTTAAATGCCTTGTTTATTCTCTTTGGGCTTGTTTGTTTTTTAATCATCTGAATTATTTACATAAGTAACAGGGAGAGCCACTACTTGTTATGCAGAGGTAATAACGGTGCTACTGGTGTTTAGAACTGCAATCAACCATTATCAACTTTATTATCTTCCTCATCCTCATCATCATGTAAATGTAATAGCTTTTGTCATCAACATGATATTAGTTGTTTTTCTTTGCAAAAAAAAATGCTAAAATCTGCATTTGCAAGCAGGACTGGTCTGTCAGCATGTCTGAAAAATAAGAATGCATCCTACATTTTCCAAAAAGAGCAAATCAACCAAATAATGGAGGCGGAAACAATGGAATTTTCTTGAAGGGTGTATATGAATGAGAAGACGTACATAGTCGTAAACAGCATCTGTTTTTTCACATTAAATAAGATCCAGTCCATCTTTCTTTTTCACTATTTGCTGACACAGTGTAAAATGAATCACTGCTCCACCAAAAGCAAGGGTTTTTAAATTACTCCTCTTGAATATTGTGTGTGTGTATGTCTGTGTGTGTGTCTGTGTGTGTGTGTGTGTGTGTGTGTGTGTGTGTGTGTGTGTGTGTGTGTGTGTGTGTATGTCTGTGTGTGTATCTGTGTGTGTGTGTTTGTGTGTGTGCATGTATGGTGCCGAATTGGATTGCAACCTAGTTCCACCCAACTCCCTCTTCCTCCTCCTCCACTCCCCAATCTAATTCCCAGTCCCTTCAGTACAGGGTTGAATAGGGACATTTCAATCAATACCTGACTGTAGGACTTAGTGTTAGCATGAAGGCAGTCGTTATGCGTGTGTGCCTGTGACCACACACACACAACTATAATATACCATCAAACACATTGTCTGCATTACTGCTTATTGTACAGCCGTGCTTTCATATAGTATGTTGTACATGATGTGCATAACAAACCATGCACACTATCATGCAAGATATATACTGTATTTATGGAAAGGAGGGGACAATTTTCCACAATTGATCTGATAGAGCAAATCAATTTGTAATTTTCTGAATTACGTGGAAATTCCCAAATAAACTTTGATTGAAGTTATTCAATCAGCAACACAACGTGTTTATTAAGAAAAGTTTTAATTCCAAATCTTGATAGCTGTAAACCTGTTGATTGCTTTGTATGACTCTCTTTGATGGATGGAGAGAAATCTCTCTGTCATGACTGTCCTGTGAGGATCCAGATAGGTCGGATCAGCTTTTCAGTGGATGACTTCGGCCAGATCCCCTCTACTCCGCAGAGGGGGGARGGGAGCTGGTGGGGGGGTTGACAGTTCACAACGTGTTGTAAATCAGGGGTAAGAACTTTCAGCTATCTCCCTCTCCAAATTCACACAGGAATGTGCCATTGTTCACAGACGTTTCCCCGTCGAAACTCTAATACGTTCTAAAGCGAATACTGGAACAATATTTCTAACATAGAACGTGGGGGGATGGTCAAAGGCGATCTAAAGAATAATAATGTCATATGGGTTGTTATTTTGTGATGTCATTAAAAAAATTATAATTGAAATACTGTAACTTAAGGTATATACACTACATGTATGAAATCGCCATTCTCTACGTTGTGCATGAAATAGGAAAACATGATGAACGTATTTTTGTTAAGATATGGATGTGAATTTAGGAGCCATCAGAGATAATTTGTGTTCTATAAACTTTGCACAGTAAGTAACCACACCCCGAATGAGGTCAGAGAGCRTGCCAGCCTGATGGAACCGTCCCTTTCGACCAGAGTGTATAAAAGGATTGGTAAAGAAATTAMCATTCAGACCAGAGAGGCGTGTAGCTGCAGCTCCCGTCCAAAGTGGTTTGAAATCTCAACACGAGGTAGAGACGATAAAGTCACCTCCCGGAMCATCACTGGTTACGGCTGATTATCTGTCCTAAGTAAAGTATCTAGAAAAGCTCATTTAAGTCGGGCCATTCTACTACTCTTCAAACCATYGTAGTCTACTACTCTCATCACCCCACTGAGAACCATTGATACGGCTGGCTAGCCTATCTTCAAAGAATCATCTTCCATAGCGAGTRGAAGCTCTGTGAGCTCTGTAGTTCTGTTCAGGACTACACGGCGGGTCACCGGATGCCGGGCGATGGCAGAGGAGAGCAACAGTAGAAGAGACAGGGGGGACCCCTTTTGGACAATCAGAGCCTTACAAGCCTGCCGTGGAAAGGCCCAACGCCCTTCCTAAGAAGGCCTGGTTCCGACAGCGATAAACGGTAACCAATGCATTTACACGTAAATAAATTCATGATTTCTTTCTCCAAACGGGTGGCGGTTCGTGTGCAAAGTATATGATTACTGTGAGAGTAGTTTCTAAATGTACCAAAGTATTATGTCTCTGTCCCTCTCTCTCTCGACCCTCTCCACGTCTCTTGTAAAATCCGCCATATTGTGTCAGTCCACTAGGGACCTGTTTCTAATGTATGTGTGTTTATCCTGTGTTATCATTTAGTKAGCTAGTAAATAAATAATTAAACCGATTGGTGTAGTACTGAATCATAAGTAAGGCTTGGGTTTTTGCAGATGCAGGAGGTTACGACTGTTCAGAATGATGATATGATACGTGGTTGTGATTAATACGTTGACTGTTTTATGGATGTGATAGGTAAAGACTTTAGAGTTTAATTCGGAAGACTCTTTAAACAACCGCTCTCGTGGTGCCCCAAATCCTAATTAGTTAATTGTTACATAATTAATTTAAATCGGGTTACAATTAAACATAGTTAGTTGATTAGATAAATATACCAGTCATCAGATGAATGGAAGTAAAGTCACGACATCTCTGTAGCTAACCAAGGGAATGCTTTGATAATGGGGGATGGCTAACAAATGAGTTGAGATGGGTAGATGCTAGTTGCTGTGTGAGTAAGTAAGGGTAAGTAACAGTGGTGAGTAGTAGTTCAGTCACTAGTTCAAAAAGCTTGTGGTAGGCTAGGGAGCCTTGCCCATGGTTTGAAATGGATAYACAAGGCTAGAGCATGCAGCACACTGCACTGGGGAAGTGGACTCAGTAGGAATACCATAGTGATCTTAGGCCTTGTCTATGGCCATGTCATGGCAAGAACCTCCTGGCTGTCCATCTTTTTACAAATGTGAAATTCACCAGTTCTGTGTGCTGCTAATAGGCAGTGAGAGCTGACTGGCACCATGGCAAAACAATCTGGGCTAAGCCCTGTCTCACCGTCCCTCAGGTCTCCCCAAAGCTCTGTCGGCAGGCCAGCCTTCCCTTCCTCCAGGTTGATTGAGCATCGCTTTGCCACTAGAAATCCAATAGCGATTTACACTGGGTCTCCAAAATGGCATTCTGCGGCTCATAAAGCCTGGCTACAGTACTAAAGCCTTATTAATGAATGTATTAGCTGCAACACATCCCCAGAGCTTCAAAATGGGGGACAGAAGAGGACGAGRGGAAGGAGGAGGTGGAGAGGAGCGAGTGTCTGGAATTGGGAGAGAGCTAGGGGGGAGAAGGGAGAGAACTATGAGTCATCTTACCCGGTTTGTGGAAAGGGGTTGAGGAGCAGGAGGCAGATCCACATGCCTGACACGAATACTGCACGAATAAGTTTTCGGAGAGTGGCAGCCATCTCAAACTACGGCCCAAAACCCTGCAGAAAAGAGAGGAAGAAGAAAAGATTGGTGATGCAGTAACACCTCAGATCAATATGCGTCTCCAGGCCTGGAAAGCAGAACGCACCGTCTAATAAACACATCATTCACTGGCAGGTGTGCTAAAGGAACCTGGATCTAAATGGATTGCCTGATGACCAGTTTTTGTCACACAGACACACAGACAGACAGACAGACAGACAGTTTTGCTCAATGGCCGTAACGACAGAGAGATGTTGAAAAGACTGTAAACAGCTTAAAAGAAAAATAAGGGTGTGTGCTGCCATGAAGAACAAAATGCTTTGAGTTGATATGCAGTATATTCCGAAAGTATTCAGACCCCTTGACTTTTTCCACATTTTGTTACGGTACAGCCTTATTCTAAAATTGATTTTTAAAAATGATTCTGATCAATCTACACACAATACCCCATAATGACAAAGCAAAAATKGTGTTTTTGAAATGTTTGCTAATTTATAAAAAATAAAACACTGAAATATCACATTTATATAAAGTATTCAGACCCTTTACTCAGTACTTTGTTGTCGCACAGCTATTTCCAGGTCTCTCAAGAGATGTTCGATTGGGCTCTGACTGGGCCACTCAAGGACATTCGGAGCCACTCCTGCGTTGTCTTAGCTGTGTGATTAGGGTTGTTGTCCTGATGGAAGGTGAACCATGGCCCAGTCGGAGGTCTTGAGTGCTCTGGAGCAGGTTTTCATCAAGGATCTCTCTGTGCATTGCTCCGTTCATTTTTCCCTCGATCCTGACTAGTCTCCCAGTCCCTGCTGCTGAAAAACATCCCCACACCTTGATGCTGCCACCACCATGCTTCACCGTAGGGATGGTGCAGGGTTTCCTCCAGACGTGACGCTTGGCATTCAGGCCAAATTGTTCAATCTTGGTTTCATCAGACCAAAGAATCTTGTTTCTCATGGTCTGAGTCCTTTAGGTGCCTTTTGGCAAAGCCAAATCGGGCTGTCATGTGCCTTTTAATGAGGAGTGGCTTCCGTCTGGCCACTCTACCATAAAGGCCTGATTGGTGGAGTTCTGCAGAGAAGGTTGTTCTTCTRGAAGGTTCTCCCATCCCCACAGAGGAAATCTGGAGCTCTGCCAGTGACCATCGGATTCTTGGTCACCTCCCTGACCAAGGTCCTTCTCCCCCGATTGGTCAGTTTGGCYGGGCGGCCAGCTCTAGGAAGAGTCTTTTGGTGGTTCCAAACTTCTTCCACTTAACTTTTCTTCCATTTAACCATTTTTCTTGGGGACCTTCAATGCTGCAGAAATRTTTTGGTACCCTTCCCCAGATCTGTGCCTCGACACAATCTTGTGTTGGAGCTCTATCGAAAATTCCTTCAACCTCATGGCTTGGTTTTTGCTCTGACAAGGATTGTCAACTGTAAATAGATAGGTGTGTGCCTTTCCAAATCATGTCCAATCAATTGAATTTACACACAGGTGGACTCCAATCAAGTTGTAGAAACATCTCAAGGATGATCAATGGAAACAGGATGCACCTGAACTCAATTTCGAGTCTCATAGCAAAGTGTCTCAAAGTGTCTGAATACTTATGTAAATAATGTATTTCTGTTTTTAATTATGGGGTATTGTGGGTAGATTGATGAGGACAATTTTGTATTTGATCCATTTTAGAATAAGGCTGTAACGTAACAAAATCTTGAAAAAGTCAAGGGGTCTGAATACTTTCCAAATGCACTGTATACAGTATGAAACTATAGGTTGTTAGTAATGGAAGCTTTGGGCCTTCCATATTGTACTGTATAAGTCATGTTTATGTCCCAAGCCATGGTAAATGCCAAAGCTCTTCAAAAGGTTACAGGTATAGTAAACTACCCCAGTGGGATTTAACCTTTGTAGTCACCTTGCTTGTGAATACTGTAGTACTAAGTCCTGCTGAGATTGATGACAAACATAATCTTTACTGTCAGCTCTGAGCAACTCATGTTTTAGATGCAATGAAGACAAAACTAATATGAATATTTTAGCACTTGGAGACAGTGGARGTAAACATGGACTCGCCAACAACAGCAAATTACAGATGAAACAAGTCCAATGTGTTTCCTTGCTGCGCGAGCCAAAATCAGTGAAGACAAGGGGATTTATTTGCTTTTCTGCCCAATATGCAGCAGCACAACAGCTATGGAGCATAAATACTGAGTAATTCCTCTCACCCAGGCAGCAGGCTACTGTCACGCCCTGATCTGTTYCACCTGTCCTTGTGCTTGTGTCCACCCCCCTCCAGGTGTCGCCCATTTCCCCCATTATCCCCTGGGTACTTATACCCGTATTCTCTGTTTGTCTGTTGCCAACTCATTTTGTTTCGTTAAGCCTACCAGCGGTTTTCCCTCTGTTCCTGTCGTTTGATTGTTCCTGGTTTTGACCTTTTCWGCCTGCCCTGACCCTAAGCCTGCCTGTCGTCCTGTACCTTTGCCCCACTACTCTGGATTATCGACCCCTGCCTACCTTGACCTGTCGTTTGCCTGCCCCTGTTGCTGTAATAAACATTGTTACTTCTACACAGTCTGCATTTGGGTCTTACCTGAAACCTGATAGTACGAACTGGCCATGACTGACCCAGCAGACTTGGACCAGYTCTGCTATGCCATCTCCTCCCAAGGAGCCACCACTGGTAAGTATGAGGAGTTGCTTTGTGGTCTGATGGAGGGATTCCAGGTCACAGCCGAGCATTGGACATTTTGCGGGAGCAAGTCCGTGGGTTGCCTACTAGGCAGCCTACACAACGGTAACCTCTCAGCCCCTCAGTAACCTGGTTGGTAGCGGCGCCGTCATCCCGGGAACCCCGCTTACCTCCCCCGGAGTGCTTTGATGGAGAATCGGGCACCTGTCGGGCGTTTCTCGCTCAGTGTTTCCTCGTCATGGAGCTACAGCCTTCCTCCTTCCCCTCGGACCACTCTAAGATAGCGAAACTCGCTGATGTCCGGGAGGGCCCTCGCTTGGGTTACGGCCGTTTGGGAACAACAGTCAGCTGTTTACTTCAGTCTGGAGGAATTTGTGGCGGAGGTGAAACAAGTTTGAGGCTCCGGTGTCCAGGAGAGAGGCTGCCCGGAAGTTACTCCAGCTTTGGCAGGACTCCCTCAGTGTAGCAGACTATGCGGTGGATTTCCGCATGCTAGCAGCGGAGGGTGCCTGGAAGCGCTGTTTGACACGTTCCTGCATGTATTATCGGCGGAAGTAAAGGATGAGCTACCACCGGATCTCGACTCACTCATCGCTTTAACCACCCGGATCAATGGTCGGCTACGGGAACGTAGGAGGGAGAAGAGGTCTGATTGTGGTCCCAATCGCTCACTCAAGGATCCCACCTTGCATCTGAGGAACTCCGGAAGTTCCTGGCGTCTACGTCCCCGAGAAGATCCGAGCATACACCGAGTTCCTCCAAGATCCTCAGACTGCCAATTCACGTTTTCCCGAGCCGATGCAGGACTAGGCTGTCTCCTGCCGAACGCGTACGCAGACTTGACACCCAGAGTTGTCTGTATTGCGGTACTGCCGGTCATTTTGTATCTACCTGTCCCTTCAAGAGACCTATCTCATTCATTGGAGTGTATACACTGGTGGGTCTTAAAGATAATTGTTCTTCTCCCCTTACTCGCCCAACTCTCCATGCCACCCTGCTGTGGGGTGACCAGTCCAAGTCTCTCCAGGTACTCATCGAATCGGGTGCCGATGTGTCTTATGGATGTTACCTACCTCAGAGCTGGGCATCCCCACTCAACCCCTCTCCATTCCTATGGATGTTAGAGCGCTGGACAGGYGCWTTCTAGGCCGGGTCACCCACCATACCACCTCATCAACATACGAGTGTCAGGGAACCACAGCAAGATGATCCAATTCCTTCTAGTTGAGTCTCTGCAGGTTCCAGTGGTATTGGGATTCTCTTGGCTCCAGCGACACAATCCCTCTATTGACTGGGCTACTGGTRCCATYGAGGATTTGAGCCCATCCTGCCACACTCATTGTCTGAAGTCAGCTCTGCCTGCCCCGGGACGTCTTCCTGGGGGCTTGGAAATTGCCCCGGACCTCTCCGCCAGCCCMGCAGAGTACCRGGACCTCTGGAAGGGGTTCAGTAAGGCCWGGGCCACTTCGCTTCCTCAGCACCGACCGGTATCCAAGAAGGTGAAGCCTGAGKCACTGGCACGCYGCTATAGTGCCGCGGCTACACCCCTGGAAGCGGAGACCTTTCCCCCCGCTCCAAGATCATTAGCCCTGATGCTGTTCGTCCTCTGTTGCCCCGTACCCTCTGTATGTTTCCTACCTTTTGTGTCTAGAGTTAAAACCATGTCTTACTGCCCCTTGTCTCCTGTTTCCAGGCCCACCCCTCTCCCCCGTCTCATCGACGGCTGACCAGTGTACATGGTAAGACGTCTCTTGAAGGTTCAACCTCGGGGCAGGGGATTCCAGTACCTGGTTGACTGGGAAGGTTATGGCCCGGAGGAGAGGTGTTGGGTCTCCGCTAGGGACATCCTGGACCCAGGCCTCATCTCTGAGTTCCAGCGCTGGCACCGCGCTCAACCAGGTATGCGCCCAGGTAGGACACCAGGTGGCATCCCTAGAGGGAAGGGGGTAGTCACACCCTGATCTGGTTCACTTGTCCTTGTGATTGTCTCCACCCCCCTCCAGGTGTCACCCATTTTCCCCATTATCCCCTGGGTACTTAATACCTGTGTTCTCTGATTGTCTGTTGCCAGTTCGTTTCGTCAAGCCTACCATTGTTTTTCCCTCTGTTCCTGTCGATTGATTGTTCCTGTTTTGACCTTTTCTGCCCACCCTGAGCCTGCCTGCCGTCCTGTACCTTTGCCCCACTACTCTGGATTATCGACCCCTGCCTGCCTTGACCTGTCATTTGCCTGCCCCTGTTGCTGTAATAAACATTGTTACTTCTACACAGTCTGCATGTGGGTCTTACCTGAAACATGATAGTTACAGCATTCGGTTCCTGTGTTTTCCCCTCCAAAGGTTGGTTTCTAAAGCTGCTGTTATTCGCCCATTTCTTCAGACACACCAACAGTGTAGGAGCTTTGTAAGGATTAATACTGGAATCACCCACACATGCATAGATTACGAACAAACATAAATAATGTAATGACTGAGGCACCTGGCAACAAGACAAAAAAGCTAAGTCTGTGGAATAGCTATGAAAAATCCCAAGAAACGCCATTTTATAAATGTCACAACATAAATACTGCGTTGCTTACAAGGTAAATGTAAACGGGTGTTTTTGGAAAAACAAACCAAAAGTAACGAAGGTAAGAGGTTATCCAGAGCAAAGGGACTGATGGGATATGCAGCAGATTCTAGCTCGAAATTACATGCATCTCATCAGTCATCACTGTGTGTGTGTGAGAGAGAGAAAGAGACAGAGGGGGGTGGGACAGGAGGGAAGAG
>NC_036863.1:36747086-36764329 GCF_002910315.2 Salvelinus sp. IW2-2015 | reverse complement strand
GGGGGAGAAGTGGAGACAGAGAGGAGGGGGGCAATGCAGTTATTACTACTCTTTGAGATGGGGGAGGTAGAAGCAGCATGGTAAATACAAAGTCCTTCATCTACCCTATTGATCTGTTCTAGTTTTAATTTCTTCTCCCTGAGATTCTGGCACCGGTGTAAAGCCTTTAGACTTCTTTACACTGTAAAAATAAGAAGTGACTTCTAAGAAGGTGGTTAAGTGTTTATCTGATATTTCATGTTCTGTGTCTACAGAACTCTAATCGTAAGATTAGCTGTTGACATATTCCTTCATGACAAAGCCAACAGGGAAGCCACATACTGTCACAAACCTCCTCTACAGAGTATATATAATTCAACACTGAGTGCTTTCTGACACCTCTTCATCTTCTGAGGGTGAGAACAAATCTGCCTTGGTATGTGCAATCCTGCCAAATAGCGGCAAGGCTCAATTCTCTAAACCGTGTGTGTGCGTGCACATATTACCTCAATTACCTCGACTAACCGGTGCCCACGCACATTGACTCTGTACCAGTACCCCATGTATATAGCCTCGCTATTGTTATTTTACTGCTGCTGTATAAATATTTGTTACTTATATTTTCAGTTTTATTTTCCACGTTTTTCTTCACTTCTTAAAGCATTGTTGGTTATGGGCTTGTAAGTAAGCATTTCACTGTAAGGTCTCAACCTGTTGTATTTGGCCCATGTGACAAATACAATTTGATTTGATTTGAGTGCATGTCGAAAAAAATAGACATCTCCCTGCCGGCGCCTGTCAAACCATCGGAGCAAAAGGTCAAAAACCTCAGCTCACTTTATCTCCATGGCCACATGTCAATAGTCAAATACCAGCGGGGCYGGCTGTCCTTCAGAGCTCCACGGCCACTTATGGAGGACAAAGTAAGATAAATGTTTATCTAAATGACCCGTCATTAAAAGACGTGCCTTTAGTGACTGTGTCATCCCATCTSAGGTGCTTTAAGAGGATAGGGAACATTAAGGAAGCAGTGCATCTCGCCATCAGACCCCTGTCCTCTCACTGTGGCTCTGCTGTGTGGATCCTTAGTTGTCTGGTTACAGCTTGACATCCCACCCCGGTTCTCACAATGCAGGCTCTGCTCTGTGGGTCAGTGTTGGCCTGGTCACTGGTCAGCATCACACCCCTGTCTCACACCATGGCTCTGCTCTATGGGTGGTCACTGGAGTGCATACAGCTAACTGCTTACAGCAGCTGTGTCTTGGTTTCCAGCCTCTCCCCGTTTTGCATTGATGAGAGTGAGACCCTCATCCCACCCCCCCATTTACAGATCGGGGATCAAACACAGATCTTCCTCAAGGAAATAGGAATGTTCTCTGTTACAAGAGGTAGGGAACACAAACGATCTGAGGAAGGGTCAACATATGTGAGATGTTAATGATACGAGTGCTCAATCAGGATGCGTATGGGTCTCTGCGGGTCTGTTCCTTCTCCTTCACCACATGTCCCTATGTCCCTGATGACTGCACTCCTCCTGGGCTGAAAGACTTTAGAAGGGGATCCCCAATCTTCATTCCAGCTGAGCAMCGAATGACTTTGTTTAATTGTTCTCTCTCTCAGCGTTTTTTTTATTAATGGGCCTATATTACGACTAATTCTCGATCGTTAGCCATCAGAGATTTTATGTTACCCATAAAAGCCGCAGGATGCCAGCCCTCCAGAGCCAGAAATAACATTTCCCTGCCCTTTAATGTCTGACAGAAAATTGTGTCTGCTAATGTCATGATATCTACTGCTTCCTATTTAAGCAAGTCCTGCTCGCATCGAGGTCATCATCTCACATCATTTATATCGAAGAGTCTTAAATGTAATTGATATTTTTATCTCTAGTCTAAGACAAGGTAGCTGGGTGCYTCAGTGACTAAAGTGAACAATCGACTGCAGCCTTTCCAGACATAAAAAGCGAGACCATACATTATTTAGGGGTTCACAGCAAAGCTTTGAAACGTATTGTCATTCTCAAAATTGTAAAAAAAAAAAGAAAGAAGAAGATATATATACAGTTGAATTCGGAAGTTTACGTACACCTTAGCCAAATACATTTAAACTCMGTTTTTGACAATTCCTGACATTTAATCCTCGTAAAAAAATCCCTGTCCTAGGTCAGTTAGGATCCCCACTTTATTTTAAGAATGTGAAATGTCAGAATAATAGTAGAGAGAATGATTTATTTCAGCTTTAATTTCTTTCATCACATTCCCGGTGGGTCAGAAGTTTGCATGCTACCAAAAACGAATTGAGTGTATTGCTGTCTCTTATACACATCTAGATGTGTATAAGAGACAGGTCCTTTGCTGTTGTTCTGGGATTGATTTGCACTTTTCGCACCAAAGTACGTTCATCTCTAGGAGACAGAATGTGTCTACTTCCTGAGCGGTATGACGGCTGCTTGGTCCCATGGTGTTAATACTTGCGTACTATTGTTTGTACAGATGAACGTGGTACCTTCAGGCATTTGGAAATTGCTCCCAAGGATGAACCAGACTTGTGGAGGTCTACAATTGTCTTGGCTGATTTCTTTAGATTTTTCCAAGATGTCAATCAAAGAGGCACTGAGGTACACCTCCAATTGACTCAGGCTAATTGTCATAATTTATCAGAACCTTCTAAAGCCATGACATCATTTTCTGGAATTTTCCAAGCTGTTTAAAGGCAGTCAACTTAGTGTATGTAAACTTCTGACCCACTGGAATTGTGATACAGTGAATTATAAGTGAAATAATCTGTCTGTAAACAGTTGTTGGAAAAATGACTTGTGTCATGCAAAGTAGATGTCCCAACCGACTTTCCAAAACTATAGTTTGTTAACAAGAAATTTGTGGAGTGGTTGAAAAACAAGTTTTAATGACTCCAACCTGAGTGTATGTAAACTTCCGACTTCAACTGTATATATTTTGACATGGTCAAATAACTAAAGCATAGATTGGTAACCTTTTTCTAATTCGGCACACAGAAACTAGAGGCCATGAATAACTTGGTCAAAAAGAATAGGACCGATTGTCTTATAGGTGGCACTGTTATAAGCAGTCTCACTTAAAACCTCATAACCTTCGCCCTGTTTGACCTAGAGACTTGAAACTTTGTTTGTAGGTGTCTTTTCTCATTCTGAACAAATTTGCCTCAAGGACCCAAAAGTTCCGTCAGGATAGATTTTCCTCCATCTTGGACATTTTGGTAAACTTTTGAAAAACGTATTCTCATGAACCATAAGTCCAAATAACCCCAAACACCGGTATGTAGGCCCATAGTACATCTCTTAATTTAGGGATTGGTTAAGAGATGGCTGAGTTATTGATTTTACGTGTCCATTTAAATCTTTTCTAAATCCAAACTGGTTTTCCAGCAGGCTACTAAGAGAGGCACATCCAATGTTCAAAAGGGGTCTGTTTGCCGTTTTACAGATTAAAACCAACCATTTCTGGTGGATTGACAATGGAACCCTGTTTAAAGTATCCTCCCTTTTAAAGGAAGCCATACTGAGTTGGTTACAATTCCAATTTCATCCTCCAGAGGAGGCAGAACAAATATTAAAGCAAATAATATGGCCAAACTCCAATGTACTGATGGAGGAAAGACCAATTTTCTTGGAAAAAATGTATGAGGAAGGTATCATGTTTATGAATTACATTGTAAATAAGGATGGTCAAATTATGTCACACAAGTAATTAACAAAGGTGTATGGAGATATAAAAGTATAACCAACTCATCTCAGCTCTGCCACAAAAATGGAAGAGGCAATTACTCAAAAGAGAAAGGAATGAATTGGTTTGTCTGCCTCCAATRAAAAACCATGCATGGCTAAAAATGACTAGTATAAATYGTAAAACGTATCAGTTTCACTTAAGGCTGAGCGGTTTGACAAGTTTCCTGCACAAAATTCAAGATAGTTGGGAACAGATTTTTCATGTCCCAATACCATGGCACCAGGTTAATGAACTGATATCCAAAACAACAATTGACGCATSAATCTAATTATTTTCAATTTAAACTATTATATAAAATTATCKTCGCAAAAAGAATGCTCAATATATGGGGTATTGAACAATCAGCCCTGTGTAGACTGCCACAAGGAAACAGAWTCAATAGATCATCTCTTTTGATACTTTCCTTYGGTGGCTCGCTTTTGGATTCAGGTCCAGGAGTGGTTGTGTAAGTCATAATGTCAGATGGACCTGTAAACAGTACTGTTAGGACAATAAATCAATGGRAAATATGAKTATACTCTTAGGTAAAGTATTTATTTTTTGGGCAATCTCTGTAGAAATGTTACAACTGCAGAGATTCAAGAACCTCGTAAGACATCACAGTAAAATAGAAGGATGTATTGCAAAAGGAATTAGTCAAATGGGAGTGTGCTGGGAACGATGGGTTAGTATGTGGACAGGGTTGGAATTAAGATTGGTTGATTGGCCAATACACTTGGAATCCAAGACGATTTGGAAATATATATACAGTACCAGTCAAAAGTTAGGACACCTAATTCAAGGGTTTTTCTTTATTTTTTACTATGTTCTACATTGTAGAATAATAGTGAAGACATCAAAACTATGAAATAACACATATGGAATCATGTAGTAACCAAAAAAGTGTTAAACAAATCAAAATATATTTKAGATTTTAGACTCTTCAAAGTAGCCACCCTTTGCATTGATGACAGATGCGTTCAAAGTCGGCCATTCTACACCACTAGATGGCACCATATCACACCAGGGCTATAAAAACTGAACTCATGGACATGAGGCCATGAAATTTGGTATGTAAACCTTATGTATTTGTCCTTAGAAGCTGTGTGAATATAAAGTCAGTGCAACCATAGATGGCTGCACCAGACCAGTTGGTGGCACTGTAGAATGCTAGAGCAGTAACTACTGATCAAGTCATTCGTCTGCATCATTTAAATTTAACATTCATTTGCATGAGACAATTTGAAATATTGTGATTAGTATTGCGCAGTCAGCGTATTACAGCTGTGAGAGTGTATTGAGGTATTTTGGAAGACTAATGTGGAGTGTACCAACTGAGATTTAAGTCATTTACACAAACAGATTTAGACAAAATAAAGTCTCAGAATTCAAAGATGACCACCATATACCAATGCACTAATATTTCACAAATCATAACATATACCATTAGTTAAATTGACCCAATATATGGACAATAAACTTAATACATGAAATAATGACTTTAAGAATGATTACCTGCTGCATTCAAAGATAACCAACCTACAGCACTAGACTAAACTTAACTTGTGTCATCCTTGTGCTATTAACAGATAAACATGGTAATGCTTTCACAGACTRAACATAAGGGAAGATAGCAAGAACTATATCATGATGGAACTATGTAAGGGATTATWWAAAAAACGGTAACTGTAATCTGTTACATTACCAGCAAAATATTGTAATAAGATTACAGATACTTTGAAAAACTAGATGATTACTTAGAGGATTACTTTTAAATTCAGAAAGGATGTTTGCAGAAAAAAAATCGGACACTTCTCTGTTTTATCAATGACATTCAAATCAGCATTGAAAAAAAGGTGCCAGTTTAARTTTGTTCCACSTGAGCGAGTCTSACCAYAAGTCAGARARCACTATGATGACACGTCAGATGTGTTTGATGGATCGTGGGAAAAGAGCAGGAATAGGCTTTTGTAGGCTAYAGTCCAAGCTATGTCTTCCAATGGTGCGACTGCTGTCGGCATCCAAAGATKATCCAAYTTGAATAAACACTTGGAGGTAAGGATGRCAGCAGTGTAGTCTRCGRTGATACGGATATCACTTATTATTGATATCTACATAGTGCATTGATGTGAATCMCACTGCTGCTCTCTCATTACACTATTTGTGCCTTACGGATTATGGTTGTTGTGGACGGCTGTTCACAAATCTAAATGTGTATTTSAACCCAATAATGGTTGAATTCAAGAAGTTTAAGCTGCCTATMAATCTTTGTTTTTGAAACCAGTGGACAGCCAGTGAAAATGCGCTCTTGCAACTGCTGCATAGTGCTGTTCCCAGCCTATGGAATAAAAGCAGGGCTTTTATTGCTGAATCTAATTCATGCTGATAAAAAAAAAATCCATAGGCCTGATGGACACATGCTCAAACTTGCACRCTTTTGATAGACTTAAAGGGACAATCTGTAGTTGCTACATCCATTTCTGGACTTATATATATATATATACATATATCCATTGATTCTTGAAGAATATAATTTATAAATGCCTCATGAGCTTAGTTCAACTGTCACAATCCATGAGAACCCAAAATATAAGCTTGTTTTTCTCCAATGTTTGTAAACAATGTAAATGTAAACAAACATTGTATAGCCTTATAACAAGGTTCAAACAATACTTTTGATATCATGGATGGTCAGTCCTTGCGTTCATAGCTCTGTCTATTAATCTGAGTGTGGTTACATTTCTCCAGGCCCATCCATCAGCTTTTTACCAAAATAGAGGCAGGGCGGCCGTTTTGTTATCGTTTGATCTGTGGATTTGCCCTTTAAACAGCTGCATATTATCAAGATATCAAAGTGTCGCCAACAAAAAGGTTAACAATAGGCCAATAGCAAATGCAGATTACGGCATTCATTTTTCACATGTAAATAACACTTTTCAGTAGTGCTCAAAGCATGCCATTCCATGAGCGCAGCATTTATTTTTCAACTCGAATCAATGAGCCCAATCAGTCTCCATGACAACACAATCATAAACAACAGAGTAGGGCTAGCTAATAGGTCCTTAGTTTTTGTGTTATTCTCAGGTAAAATAATTAGTCTAATCTATACTTCTATATTTCCAAGTCCTATTCTTGAAGATCAAGAGGTATAACATTTATTGGAATGACTGGAATTCTGATACACTTTGGTTTTTAATATAAAGATATAATTGAATCGTATTATTATATGTAGATAGAAAGTGATGGGTTAGAATAAGCCTACATAACCAACCCTTAAAGTAAAATTGAACGTCCATATATGGCCAGCTATGTAAACTTTAACATTCATTTATCCTGCAGTAGATGTCATTCAATTGGTAACATACATTTTTGTCTTCTTCTAATGCCTCTTAAGGGGAAAGTCATCTAAAAGTAACTGAATGTAATCAGATTATGTTACTGAGTTTGGGTAATCCAAAARTTACAGTTAAATTTTGGACAGGTAAATAGTAACTAACGGATTACATTTAGAAAGTAACCTACCCAACCCTGGTCCTATCTACCGTCCTGTGAACCATGTTCATTGCTGCTTGCATCTATATTTCCTTATATATCGCTGTTGATACCTTATACCTAAGATTCAAAAGCCTCCTCCACAAGCAAATGATTAACATCCTGAAAACCAACTGCCACTAGTTAGGAAGACAGAGAGCCACATAAAGTGCTATAAACAAACATTGTCACCGTCACTGGACTGCAAGCAAGAAGGAATTCAACTATCCTCTCCTCTCTGAGCTGGTGCCCCCGCATATTTTATGCCACTCATAGTGCCTCCTTATTAAATGCCTTGTGGACTGGAATGAACCTCTCTACAATGTTTCATTCTAGCCCTGTAGAGTTAGCCTTGTAAGACCATCCTGGTCTTGTGATATTACTTTCTGTTTCGCTACCTGGATGTAAACTCGCAAGATCAGTATGGTTGTATGAAGCTACTTTACTGTATTTGTGGCATTTCATCATTTCCTTCATAAGCATATTGGCATATAGATATTCTCYCCACTCATCATTCATAAAGTATCAAGCTGACACTACAGTACCCACCAAGCCACCAGCTGTTTGTGTTAGGCCTACCACTTTGAGGATGGGCAGAGACACCAAACCTCCAGCAGCTATACCACACTGTAAAAAAATATATTGAGATTCAGTCAAAATGACTTGTTTTATCTAGTCAAGTCAACTTAATTAGCAACAGTTGAAGAGCTGACTTTTAAAAAAAGTTGAGTTGACTTCAACTCACTCAAAATGCCAAAACATTCAATCAAGCTGAGTTAACCAAAACGATGTGTTTAATAGGGATGTTAAGATKAACTGATATGCATCGGTCCCTGATTCAAATGTTTAAGATACAAGTGCATCGGTCCATGGACCACAAACCGATCCAAATGTACTGTAGCATGCATCYGTCAGAAAATCGATTCAAATGTTACGAATCGCCGGTTCACAAAATGTTTTTTTTCATCATATTACATATTTTCTACCTTCCAAAAATACCTCTCATCATTTCTGACAACTGATGCGTGTTCTCTTTCAGTGCCGAACTGCATGTGACTGTGGTGACAGTCATTGATCTACAAGTCATTTTGCATGCGGAACAACCCCAGGCAATAACAATAACCTTGTCAAACTGCGCACTGTGCAATATCAGTAACCTTGTCAAACTGCGCACTGTGCAATATCAGTAACCTAGTCAAACTGCGCACGGTGCCCAGCTTCGCTCGTTGATCAGCGTGAGGTAGGCTGCCTGTTCCTGATATTACACATCTGCGCGGCACCTTCATCATTAAAATKCTAAAATGGCTTGCGTGATATAAGCTTTATTAGTTGAATGACAACCTCTTTAATTTGCTAGGTAACTGTTATCTATGCGATGTTGAAAACTGTGTTTTACCGGAATAAAAGTAAGCTACCAGAGACACAACTSTAATCGGGCTATAACTGCTGAATGGGGCCTACAAGAAGTCAGTCCAGACGATCCAGCTCTGAGGCCCAGCTCATGAGCAACATCAGCAGCAGATTTGAATTTAGAATGGAAAATGAATGTGTTTATGCAACAAATGTTCGTGCATCATACACATCTCTAGTGTTTACTCAACTTAGAAATACACTACTGGTTAAACGTTTAAGGACACCTGCTCAKTCRAGGGTTTTTCTTTATTTGGACTATTTTCATGTCTTAAAGTAATGATGGACTGTCGTTTCTCTTTGCTTATTTGAGCTGTTCTTGCCATAATATGGACTTAGCCCTATTTGGTAAAATACTTTCTTCTGTATCGATTGAATTTAATTTATTTTGGGCAACAGACATATTCAACAAAATGCACAATGTGGACCCAGAGGACATCACTTGAAAGTATTTATTAAAACGCTTATTTCCAAAGTGGTCCTCGATGGTAAAAACAATAAMACATGAATAAAAGTCAAGACAAAATTACAAACAACCATAAATACATTCATTTATATTGACATCCTAAAAAGTGTCACTATTCACTGCACTTCTCCCTGACCTTAAAAATCAACCATATTCATTTCACATTAAAACAATCTATTACTTGCACATCAAACCGATCCTTCAAATAAATACACCTGACCAGCAGTAGGGGTCACAAGGGGCAGTGGAGTGGTTTCTCTTACTTAGACAAGCTTGTCCAAATGAAAAACTTTGGCTGCTTTTTAAAGCTATTCCATAGACAAATGTCTGTATGGAAAAAAGTGCTCCTCGCAGTACTGTTTACTCTTGGGATTTTACAAGACCTAACACTAGCTCTGGTATTGTGACTGTGTTGGTTATAGACCATATCAATGTGGTTTTTCATGTAACCTGGGGCACGGTCATTTAAGATGTCAAACATATGATTGAGTTTAAGTTGGTCCACTCTGGACTCTAAAGGCAAAAAGCCCACCTACCGGAACTCCTGTACCCCCATGTGGGTCCTAGGGGGGTCATTCAGCAAATACCTGATAACATTATGTGGGTCCTAGGGGGGTCATTCAGCAAATACCTGATAACATTATGTGGGTCCTAGGGGGGTCATTCAGCAAATAGCTGATAACATTATGTGGGTCCTAGGGGGGTCATTCAGCAAATACCTGATAACATTATTTTGCATGACCTGCATTCTCTTTTTCAGCTTTTCCGATAGCCCACTATACCAAGCAGAGCAGACATAATCAAAATGACACTGAATCAAGGTTGAAACAAGCAGTTTCTTAACTTTAATGTTAAAATATCTAGTGTTACGATATAAACATTTCAATTTGTTTGCCATTTTAGAAAKAATTTTAGCAGCAATCAGGTCTCAAGAAAGGGATTGATCTAGGGACACACCAAGATAAGTTTCACTTGTTTTAGATTCAAATCTCCTTGCCTGCACAGTTTAATGTTATCTTGTCAGCCCTAAGCAATCTAAGTTTTGTTCCAAACAAAATCGATTCAGTTTTTCCCAAATGTAGTGACAATTTGTTGTCATACAACCAATCTCTAACAACATGCAATTCCTTACTCAGGGTCTCCTCTATGTAAACTGTATCCTTCCCTGATACCAGTATGGCTGAGTCATCAGCACAAAGCAGGAGTTTGCACTTTACTGTATCTGGCCTATCATCAACGTATATAAGAAATAAGAGAGGCCCTAAAATGGATCCCTGCGGTACTCCACAGGATATTTCTTTGGCCTCTGACAGAACATCACCAACATTACATACTTGTGTTCTGTTGGTCAGATAAGACCAAAACCAATGCACTGCTAAAACATTTAGACCCATGCATTTCAGTTTCATCAGGAGAATATCATGGTCCACAGTGTCAAAAGCTTTCTGCAAGTCTAACATGACCATATCTGTATAGTTCCCCTTCTCACGTTCCTGCTTGATGTGGTCAAAAAGGTAGATAAGGCAAGTATCAGTGGAATGATCTGTTCTAAAGCCAGATTGTAGTTCATAAAGAATACACCCGGGTTGGCTCAACAATCAGTTGTTTTAGTCCAAATAACTGATTAAAGTTATACAGGGCATTTACTAGTGTACTTTTCTTGGGTGATAACTGCACAGTTGTATTAAAATCGCCAAGCAGAATACATTCTCTATCAGCAAATACATTGGGATCACAGCAATTCGATTCAAGTAAATCATAGAAATGATTCTGCTTAGGAGACTAATAGCACACACTAACAAGTATACCCCCCTACCTTGTCACAACACAACTGATTGGCTCAAACGCATTAAGAAGGAACACCTGTTAATTGAAATGCATTCCAGGTGACTAAAATAGTAAAAATAAATAAAAACCCTTGATTGAGTAGGTGTTMTAAAACYTTTGACCGGTAGTGTATACAACCATGAAATYAAATCAACTGAAGCAACATAACCGCTGCATTGACAAAAAATGTAAAGTTAATATAATTGTCATAACTAATGAAATCAAGTAGAATCAACAAAGATCAACATGTTTACTAAACTTAGAAATTCAAAACCAAAAAGTAAAATCAACTGAAACAACATAACAGCTGTATTTTTTTTNGATCACAGCAATTCGATTCAAGTAAATCATAGAAATGATTCTGCTTAGGAGACTAATAGCACACACTAACAAGTATACCCCCCTACCTTGTCACAACACAACTGATTGGCTCAAACGCATTAAGAAGGAACACCTGTTAATTGAAATGCATTCCAGGTGACTAAAATAGTAAAAATAAATAAAAACCCTTGATTGAGTAGGTGTTMTAAAACYTTTGACCGGTAGTGTATACAACCATGAAATYAAATCAACTGAAGCAACATAACCGCTGCATTGACAAAAAATGTAAAGTTAATATAATTGTCATAACTAATGAAATCAAGTAGAATCAACAAAGATCAACATGTTTACTAAACTTAGAAATTCAAAACCAAAAAGTAAAATCAACTGAAACAACATAACAGCTGTATTTTTTWTTWWTTTTTTWATCAAGTTCAGATAACTTTTTGGGGGGAGCAGAGCTCATTAGAACATTACCCAGCATGCTTTGCAACCGTCCATTTTTACATTTACATTTAGTCATTTAGCAGACACTTTTATCCAACGTGACTTTAATTAGCCCATTCAACAACGGTAGATAAACAACCACGTGTAAATAGTAAMAAGTAAAAGGTTTCTGTAACCGWTACGGAAAATGTAGTTAAAGTGGTCTGTTGGTTGGTTGATATTACTGAGTACACTGTCACTTTGGAATCTGGCAAAAATGCTCACACATGAGCAAGAAACAGATGGGAGCACAATTTTACCTATTGAAATCTGCTTTATATAATTTCAAAGACTTACATGCTGACCACAATGCTCGCGTGTGGTAAATGTACACATACATGTTATTYAATCATTGCGCCAACACTGCTTGTGYGCGTCAACGAGCGTMTGCTTTGCCAGGCGCTAAAATAGAACTTGGTTCTTTTTGTGAAGCTTGACGCGCTGCAAGTCCCGCCTCTCCCATCTCCTCATTGGTTTTTAGGAGCATATACCCACATGGATGATTGAAAGATGAGCTGAAGTCTACACTCCAGTCGTTAGTGGTAATGCACCTTAAAGTTAGTTTTCAACTGCCATATAAAGTCCAAAGAAGAAGAAGAAGCCTGAAGGAGGAGAGATTGCTAGAAAYAAACTCGGTTTACGCTTTTATCTGTGGATTAATTGTCRGAGTAGAGGACCTTGTGCATTTCAGGTAAAATAACAACCCAATATTTATATCCCAGGACAAATTAGTTAGCAACAGCAAGCTAGCTAGCTAAATTGCCATAAATGTTTMATGCTTTTYGACCTGTCCGCAAATTAATATAGTTGGTTCAGAGTTCGATTTGATATTTCAAYCTGTGTGTCCTGATCACGTCTGGTGTGGGTGTACAAAATCAACATGCGAGCGATGCCACACGCACTCCCGTGAGCGGCCTGGCCAGCATGTTAGTCAGTTCAGAAATGTGTAATTTTCATAGTAGTTGTTTCAACTGTATAGGAAGTTGACAAAACTTAAAATGTTAGGGCAGCCAGATTACTTYGGAGGGTTAAAACAACTAATAGTTTTGTTTTCATGACTATCAAATAGTTGTCCTCTCCACTTGGTCATTTGTCCAAACATCTTGAGTAGCTTTGTTCAAATCAAATCAAATTGTATTTGTTACATGCGCCGAATACAACAGGTGTAGACSTTACAGTGAAATGCTTACTTACTTAACCAACAATGCTTTAAGAAGTTAAGAAAAAGTAAAAAATAGAAAAGTAAAACATTTAAAATAAAAGTATTAAATAATTAAACAGCAGCAGTAAAATAACAATAGCGAGACAATATACAGGGCATACCGGTACAGAGTCAATGTGCAGGGGCACCGGTTAGTCAAGGTAATTGTAAAATGTACATGTAGGTAGAGTTAAAGTGACTATGCATAGACAATAAACAGAGAGTAGCAGCAGCGTAAAATAGGGGTCTGTGTAGCCCTTTGATTAGCTGTTCAGGAGTCTTATGGCTTGGGGGTAGAAGCTGTTAAGAAGCCTTTTGAGAGAGATTCTCTGCTGTCTGCTCCTGGAGTGCTGCAACTACAGCACTGATTATCACAACACCAATAAAAAGCTTAATTAAGTTGTCTCACCTTGCAGTCAGAAGTGACTAAATGTTTTCCCTTCTGATTTACCTGGCCTGTCAAGTCACCGGTGCCTCCCACTAGTGGGCTCCACTCCTGTATGTCCTGGACTGTTAGATTTAGGGGTTGCAAAGACAAAGCTGTCAAATCGTTAGTGCCCTCTCAGCCCCCCAGTCTGTGTGTAAACAGGAGTAGACCGCCCAGGCTGAGGACACCATACACTGTAAAAAAAATTTGTTGAGTCAACTTAAAAGTTTGTAACCTGGCTGCTTTAAATTTGCAAATCAAATACAATTCGGATCTTCGTGTAGAGTTAGCATAACCTAAAGTTACTTCAACCTAAGTAAAGTGGAACTGACAAATTTGGATTGAATAACTTGTTGAGTGAACTTTTATTTTTCGTTAAATCAATGTGCTTCAACTGATTTTCCAGAGATCAAACTGACATTAACTCTAGACCACCTTTACTCCACACACAGAGATGTGTACAAAGCTCTCCCTCGCCCTCCATTTGGCAAATCTGATCATAATTCTATCTTCCTGATTCCTGCTTACAAGCAAAAACTAAAGCAGGAAGCACCAGTGACTCGGTCAATAAGAAAGTGGTCAGATCAAGCAGATGCTAAGCTACAGGACTGTTTTGCTAGCACAGACTGGAATATGTTCGTGATTCTTCCGATTGCCATGAGGAACCGTGGACATGCAATCATCACGACTGAGCTAAAGGGTAGAACTGCCGCTTTCAAGGAGCGGGACTCTAACCGGATGCTTATAAGAAATCCGCGCTATGCCTTCCGACGAACCATCAACAGGCAACGATTGAATTGTACAAAACCGGCTCCGACGCTCGTCGGATGTGGCAGGGCTTGCAAACTATTACAGGATACAAAGGGAAGCAGCCGCAAGCTGCCCAGTGACACGAGCCTACCAATTAGCTAAATTACTTCTATGCTGAGCTTCGAGGCAAGTAACACTGAAGCATGCATGAGAGCATCAACTGTTCCAGACGACTGTGGGACTACGCTCTCCGTAGCTGATGTGAGTAAGACCTTTTAACAGGTCAACAATCACAAGCCGTAGGGCCAGACGGATTACCAGGACGTGTACTCCGAGCATGCGCTGACAACTGGCAAGTGTCTTCACTGACATTTTCAACCGGTCCCTGACTGAGTCTGTAATACCAACATGTTTCAAGCAGACTACCATAGTCCCTGTGCCCAAGAACACTAAGGTAACCTGCCCAAATGACTACCGACACGTAGCACTCACGTCTGTAGCCATGAAGTGCTTTGAAAGGCTGGTCATGGCTCACATCAACACATTATCCCAGAAATCCTAGACCCACTCCAATCTACACAGCACCCCAACAAATCACAGATGATGCAATCTCTATTGCACTCAACACTGCCCTTTCCCACCTGGACAAAAGGAACACCTATGTGAGAATGCTATTCATTGACTACAGCTCAGTGTTCAACACCATAGTGCCCTCAAAGCTCACCACTAGCTAAGGACCAACCCTGAGACCAGGGGACTAGGTCAGTCTGCTTTCTATTCGGCTTTCTATCCGCACAAAGCCTCCTTCACTCACGCCGCCAACTTACCCTAGTAAACTGACTATCCTACCGATCTCGACTTTGGCGATGTCATCTACAAATAGCTTCCAATACTCTACTCAGGCAAACTGAATGAGTTATCACAGTGCCATTCGTTTTGTTACTAAAGCACCTTATCCGACCCACCACTGCCGACCTGTACATGCCCTAGTCGGCTGGGCCCTCCTACAGTGTCGTCGTCAGAACCACTTGGCTTCCAGTCATCTTACAAGGCTAATGCTAAGTAAAGTGCCGACTTATCTCAGTTCACTGGTCACGATGCTCACCACCCGCAGCCACGCGCATCCAGCAGGTGTATCTCACTGTCAATCCCTAAAGCAAACCCTCAATTTGGACGCCCTCCTTCCAGTTCTCTGCTGCCTTCGACTGGAAACGAATGCAAAAATCTCTGAAGTTGGAGACTTTTATCTCGCCTCAACAACTTAAAAATCTGCTAATCCGGCAGCTAACCGATCGCTGCAGCGTACATAGTCCGTCTGTAAACTACCCACCCAAATTTACCTACCTGCACACCCCCATAACTGTTTTATTTATTTACTTTTCTGCTCCCTTTTGCACACCAGTATCTCTTCCTTGCACATGATCATCTGATGATTTATCACTCCAGTGTTAATCTGCTAAATTGTAATTATTCGATCTTATTGCCTACCTCTTGTTATGCTGGTGGAAATGAGGACCCCAAAAGCGACGTAATAGAAACAGACAGTCCTTATTCCAGTATTAAACAATAATGATTTCTCTGGTATTATCAAAGGTAAATCCAAAACAGGAAACTGAAATCCTCTCGTCAATTAGAGAGGGACGACTGGAGACGCGACCACAGACTGCAGGTCGCTTTCAGGAAGGCACAGGCCGTAGCGACATAGACACCTGTCACACGCAGCATCTGCAAAGAAAGGCAAAACAAGACAGGGCGGAACAAGGACACAAGAACACGCAAAACATCAAACAAGAATCCGACAAGGACAGAAGCGGAAAACAGAGGGAAGAAACATAGGGACTCTAATCAGAAAGGGCAAAATAGGGGACAGGTGTGAAGAGTAAATTGAGCTCGTAGGAGAATGAGAAACCAGCTGGGAGCAGGAACGGAACGATAGAGAGAGAGAGGAGAGAGGGAGAGAACGAGAAGGGGGAGAGCAGAGGGATAGAAAGAGGAAAAGAACTAATAAGACCAGCAGAGGAAGCCACAGGGACAGACATGATAATCATGACAAAACATGACAACACTCATGCTTTTGCACACATTGTATATAGATTCTCTTTTTTTCTACCATTGTTATTGAATGTTTAATTGTTTACTCCATGTGTAACTCTGTGTTGGTCTGTTCACACTGCCATTGCTTTCCCACTCTGGACAGACAGTCGCAGTTGAAATCGAGAATGACTTTATTACTCACTAGCCTCCTGGTTAAATAAAGGTGAAATAAAAAATGAAAAAAAAAAATAAAAATAAAAAACACCTCCCTCTGCAACTGGATCCTGGACTTCCTGACGGGCCACCCCCAGGTGTTAAGGGTAGGTAACAACACATCCGCCACGCTGATCCTCAACACAGGGGCCCTCAGGGGTGTGTGCTCAGTCCCCTCCTGTACTCCCTGTTTACAAATGACTGCATGGCCAGGCACGACTACAACACCAGATCAAGTTTGCAGATGACACAACAGTGGTAGGCCTGATCATCAACAACAATGAGACAGCCTATAGGGAGGAGGTCAGAGACCTGGCCGTGTGGTGCCAGGAACAACCTCTCCTCAACGTGATCAAGACAAAGTAGATGATTGTGGACTACAGGAAAAGGAGGCAGAGCACGCCCCCATTCTCATGCGACGGGCTGCAGTGGAGCAGGTTGAGAGCTTCAAGTTCCTTGGTGTCCACATCAACAACAAACTATCATGGTCCAAAACACTAAGACAGTCGTAAAGAGGCACCACAAAGCCTATTCCCCCTCGGAGACTGAAAAGATTTGGCATGGGTCCTCAGATCCTCAAAAGTTTTACAGCTGCACCATCAAGCACATCCTGACTGGTTGCATCACTGCCTGGTATGGCAACTGCTCAGCCTCCAACCGCAAGGCACTACAGAGGGTAGTGCTTACAGCCCAGTACATCATGGGGCCAAGCTTCCTGCCATCCAGGACCTTCTATATCCAGGTGTGTCAGAGAAGGCTGTAAAAACTGTCAAAGACTCCAGTCACCCTAGTCATGGACTTATTCTCTTTGCTACCGCATGGCAAGCGGTACCGGAGTGCAAGTCTAGGTCCAAT
>NC_036863.1:36709572-36744893 GCF_002910315.2 Salvelinus sp. IW2-2015 | reverse complement strand
ATTTGTTGGGGTGCTGTGTAGATTGGAGTGGGTCTAGGATTTCTGGGATAATGGTGTTGATGTGAGCCATGACCAGCCTTTCAAAGCACTTCATGGCTACAGACGTGAGTGCTACGTGTCGGTAGTCATTTGGGCAGGTTACCTTAGTGTTCTTGGGCACAGGGACTATGGTAGTCTGCTTGAAACATGTTGGTATTACAGACTCAGTCAGGGACCGGTTGAAAATGTCAGTGAAGACACTTGCCAGTTGGTCAGCGCATGCTCGGAGTACACGTCCTGGTAATCCGTCTGGCCCTACGGCCTTGTGATTGTTGACCTGTTAAAAGGTCTTACTCACATCAGCTACGGAGAGCGTAGTCCCACAGTCGTCTGGAACAGTTGATGCTCTCATGCATGCTTCAGTGTTACTTGCCTCGAAGCTAGCATAGAAGTAATTTAGCTAATCTGGTAGGCTCGTGTCACTGGGCAGCTTGCGGCCGTGCTTCCCTTTGTATCCTGTAATAGTTTGCAAGCCCTGCCACATCCGACGAGCGTCGGAGCCGGTTTTGGTACAATTCAATCGTTGCCTGTTTGATGGTTCGTCGGAAGGCATAGCGGGATTTCTTATAAGCATCCGGGTTAGAGTCCCGCTCCTTGAAAGCGGCAGTTCTACCCTTTAGCTCAGTGCGGATGTTGCCTGTTATCCATGGCTTCTGGTTGGGGTATGTACATATGGTCACTGTGGGGACGACGCCATCGATGCACTTATTGATGAAGCCAGTGCCTGATGTGGTGTACTTCTCAATGCAATCGGAAGAATCCCGGAACATATTCCAGTCTGTGCTAGCAAAACAGTCCTGTAGCTTAGCATCTGCTTGATCTGACCACTTTCTTATTGACCGAGTCACTGGTGCTTCCTGCTTTAGTTTTTGCTTGTAAGCAGGAATCAGGAAGATAGAATTATGATCAGATTTGCCAAATGGAGGGCGAGGGAGAGCTTTGTACACATCTCTGTGTGTGGAGTAAAGGTGGTCTAGAGTTAATGTCAGTTTGATCTCTGGAAAATCAGTTGAAGCACATTGATTTAACGAAAAATAAAAAGTTCACTCAACAAGTTATTCAATCCAAATCCTTTACTAGGTTGAAGTAACTTTAGGTTATGCTAACTCTACACGAAATCCGAATTGTATTTGATTTGCAAATTTAAAGCAGCCAGGTTACAAACTTTTTTAAGTTGACTCAACAAATATTTTTTTACAGTGTATGGTGTCCTCAGCCTGGGCGGTCTACTCCTGTTTACACACAGACTGGGGGGGCTGAGAGGGCACTAACGATTTGACAGCTTTGTCTTTGCAACCCCTAAATCTAACAGTCCAGGACATACAGGAGTGGAGCCCACTAGTGGGAGGCACCGGTGACTGACAGGCCAGGTAAATCAGAAGGGAAAAACATTTAGTCACTTCTGACTGCAAGGTGAGACAACCTAATTAAGCTTTTTATTGGTGTGATGCTGTGATATCAGTGCTGTAGTTGCAGCACTCCAGGAGCAGACAGCAGAGATCAAACTGACATTAATGGCTGAATAGGCAAGGTCAACAAGGCCTCTTAACAGCCTGGCTCCTCTAAAGCCTCTACTACAGGATGACGGGCTAGACCGTGACAGGGGGCAGAAAGAGGTGTCTGCCAATTAAGTATATACTGTATCATCTCCATGAGCAAGAATGACTGGGTAAAAACAGGCATSAAAAAGGCATGGTTAGTGACTGAGGCGGAGCAAAAATACCTTGGCTTTCATATGAATGTGATAAGCATATRGGATACTGCAGTGGGAACARGGCGGGCTAGACACGTGTGATGAGGAGGAGTCATGTCAGAGAAACATCTTGTGTTTGACTTAACATCATTAACAAATAACATGGACTCAAGATATATTTTCAGAAAACCATTGAAAGTTAATTTTTCTACAACTGTCAACTTGGRAAAGGGCAAGATCTCTAATGCCCACCCACATTTGTTCAAATAAAGCATGATTTGGCAATTTCTTCTGAGATATTGCTTGTTCTGCAATATTTGACACCCATTTATCAAAATTTRCAAACTGTACAATACAGAAATGAACGGCTCTGCAGATACAACAATTCCCATARAACTAATACATGGAATGTGAACACAATCCAGTTATGCATTTCCAAAAAGGGCATAAGTGGGGAAAATGCCATACATAAATATATATTTCACAATATAGCACAACCCACTAGTCATAATCTGATAGCTGTGATACAAACTGGAATTACATAGCAGACATTTAGCCTTCAAATAGGTACTTACCGGTACGAGATAGATAAGACATTTAACTATTTGGAATAACCTCATACAGGCACTCATAAGGGGCAATAGAATAATGGCAAGGGCTCCAATATTGTGTACCATATTGAAATCACACCCTGTGCATCTCTCCAGATACACATCTCAAGCCTCCACACACACCGTTACTCAGCTAAATAGCTAGATTTGTGAAGATAACATACTTTCAGAATCATTATGCAAATGAGTGTGACTGTACAATTAGTCTTTCTAGAGACCTGCAGGATAATGCAACAGCGATGGCACAGATCATTACAACAGTAAATTAAAAACATACTTTCCCCATTCCATTGGAAAGCAGATGTTACATGTGGGATAGGARGCTGCCTCCCAGGCAAAATCTGTCTCCGAGCATTAAGGGTTCCCGCCAAAGACCAATGGCTTCTTTAGCACACCACCAGCTATGTTGTATTACCTAATGCTATGTTACACCATGTATTCAGCCCACCTTTTCCACTACTTGGGTAATGTGTCCATGTTAAAATCCTTGACTTTTCCATGTTACTGTTCTGATTGTCTTAACTTAAATCGGCGAACATATTGAGACAGCAGTCTCTAACTCACACTATTTAGACACGATGGAGTAAATGGGCCAAAGCAAACATCGCACAATAGAATCATGTGATTCAGAGGAAAGAAGGAAATTGAACAACCCCAAATTATGCATTCTCACCTCCAACAGCATGAGAAAAACAAGCAATGAATGATTAGGCCAATGATAGTTGTTGTTGTGAACAGGAGATGAGAGGGAAGGTGGGGATAATTCCACCACAGTACCTGCTATGGTTTACATCTCCRCTCACTGGAGACACTAATACTGGGGATTTACATACACTATCAGTCTGTCCTACTAACACAGATATGGTGGATGAAACACTATTGAAGAGATCCACACTGCAGTGCAGAGACATTATAGAAAAAAAGCGATCCTTTATGGTAAAGTAATGATTCTCTGCAGTAAGGTGCAATATCTTCCCAAGACGACATTCCTATAACATTTTACAGTTTCCTTTGTAAGAGTTCTTAGACGGAGAGATGGAGAAAAGCCTTGGGGTACTAAGGAGGAATCAGAAATTGCTCTGTTTGCTCAAGACAAGGACAGGAAGGAGAATAAAAAAATCTCATTATAAGTAGCGTTTTCAGTGCCTAAGTACCTAATGGATCATACTTCAGCAGCACTAGACTAGCATTCCCCTCATTGTGTTCCAACTGCAGCATTCCTCCCCCCAACCTGGTCTCAGAGCATTGAATATTATTCTGTACGTAAATCCGAGACACTCCATTCATATAGTATGATATGTTACATTTCGTATGGTACTGTATGTATTAATTTGTGGATGTCCGTCACCCATTTCGTATTATATRTGACAAATTACAATTCGGATTATATGTTACGAATTTGCAAAACGTACAATATGTTATGAAATATGGTCTATGTTATCAATTTGCAAAACTTACAATAYGTTCCGAATTTGCAAAACATACAATCTGTACGAATTTGTAAAATGTACAATATGTTACGAATTTGCAAAACATATGATATGTTACGAATTCTAGCTAGGTGGCTAATGCTATCTAGCTCGTTAACATTAGCTAGGCTAGGGATTAGGGTTAAGTTTAGGAGTTAGGTTAAAGGGTTAAGGTTAGGGTTAGCTAACATGCTAAGTAGTTGCAAAGTAGCTAAAAAGTAGTTGAAAAGATGCCAATTAGCTAAAATGCTAAAGTTGTCCGTGACGAGATTCAAACTCACAAACTTTGGGTTGCTAGACATTTGCGTTATAAGCCTACYCATCCACCCAGAACAACCGCCCTACTTAAGTAACTATCTGTCTTTTGTAACCATAACAAACGTAACATATCATACTAAATGGACTGTCTCGGATTTACGTACAGAATAATGGGAAATGCTCTGAGACCAGGTTGCTCYCCCAGCTAATCCAAATWGCTTCATTCCATCAGAACATTACTAGCCAAGCATACCACAGAYGACACTGCTACATCAACACTTAATGTATTTATTGATGCTTTGATTTATAGATTTTCTATTACCACACATGAGTAAGGAATACTGTAAAAGCATGTTGCCTAATAGGGGATGTCGGTACATGTAAAGGGTAATGAGGAGTGATAAACTGATGTGACTAACTAGCCATATTGTTGGAGTGATATGCCTGAGCATGTATTTACATGAAACATGAAACACATTATACATTTTGTTCCTGGCCTGCGAAAAAAAAGGATACAGTTCTTCAACTGAGACAACCCAACTCAAATGAATGGTAGTCTTGAAATATACAGGAGCTGAGTCGTTTGTTAGCCCTTTGATGGTTAATCGAACGTCCAAACACCCACTCAATTCACATCACGCTAGAGGTGAAGAGAGCCTTACAACACTCACGTTGAGGCAAAGAACTGCAATCCCATTAAAAAGAGGGAAACATGAGGCAAAGGTCTCCAAGGGCAACACTTTAATAAAACAGACGCAAATGTACATAGTGGAATGCCATTTCCATTTTGCAGCTTGCCTTTACATTAACCTGCAGCATCAGCAACTTTAACTGCAGCTCTGGGCAGCGCCTGCCTTCAAGGGGATGACAACACAACGGATTGGGGGCAAGAGGCKGGGRRGGRGGGGGGGGGGGGGGGGGGGGGGGCTGTGGGTTAATGCTCCTCGCCTCAAATGTCAACAAGCACATTTATGAAATGCTCACTCCATCAGGCGTCCTCAGAGGACAGCCTCAACAAAACTGGTGGTGTAACATAACGTGGCAAACAGAGCAGAGCCTCACTAGAGAGGGGCAATTACTGTACTGGATGTTCTGCTACTTGGTCTGTAAGGCTGACACCAGACCCATTGAGACCTGGCAATAAAAACTAGAACGGTCATAACTTGCTAATTTTTTACAATTATTTGTGTTTTCCTTTTCTTTCACACCAAATAGAATCATACACACAAACAATAACTACATCTCCTCTGCCCAGACACGCATGCTCACACCTCCATCCCTATTGCCTGCATAATTGTTTTCCACATGACCTTAAATTGTACCAATTCGTTTTTCTCGATCACCCATGCTATTTCAATATTTCAGTAATAAATCATAAAWTTTTTCCATTGTGTTAATGATGGCAGATTGATTGATGAGAAGAGAATCGTCCAGCCAATTGGGTATCTCTATCAAGGCACAAGGCGAGACCCAGAAGCAGACACAGGAGGCAGATGGTTTATTTTTATTAATCCAAAGTGGTAGGCAAGAGAATGGTCGTGGACAGGCAAAAAGGTCAAAACCAGATCAGAGTCCAATGGGTAGCGAAGAGCAGGCAGAATCAAGGTCAGGGCAGGCAGGAAAGTAGTCCAGAGTCAGTCAGGGGTTAGTACCGGGAGGATTATAAAAAGAGAATAGAAAAGGAGCACAGGAAAAACACACTGGTTGAYTTGMCTAAACATACAAGATGAACTGGCACAGAGAGACMGGAAACAGAGGGATAAATACACTGGGGAAAATAAGCGACACCTGGAGGGGGTGGAGACAATCACAGGAACAGGTGAAACAGATCAGGGCGTGACAATCTCACTACATCCCCATGTCTTGAAATATTCAGACAAACATACTTTTAATCAGTCTACATTGTAATACTTCTGACAGCCAACTTCCTAGCTCTGCCCTTAACTTTTGGACTTTAAAGCATTCCCAGAAAGTATGGATTATTGAGTCATTATTCAATTTACACTTAAGACTCTGCTGTTGTGCTGTAGAATTTGTGAATTTTGTCTCTTGTACAATACATTCTATGTATTAGTTTATACTGGATTAAGCATACTTTTTTATTCATTGTAATTCCGTTAGTTATGCTCCTACATTCTTGTGCCAACATCAGTTCTTTTTAAGTCTTGGTTCCAATAGTTTATATATTTTTCTAAGTGATTGTATTTTGGAAAGGCTCTCTCTTATATAGCTTACCTATCATATRAACATCMTTTTCTGACTCAAATAAGATTAGCTCGAGGATGCTCTGATGGCCAAATTATTTGAAATCAAACCTTCATGATAAGTAAGTTTTAATTTGCATGTATTTGAAAATATATACACTGGCCAGTCCAAAATTGCTTTTTAATTTTGCAATTTAAAGGAACAGTYGAGCATGCTTTTGAGCTATAAACTCAGCAAAAAAAGAAACAACCCTTTTTCAGGACCCTGTCTTTCAAAGATAATTCGTAAAAATCMAAATAACTTCACAGATCTTCATTGTAAAGGGTTTAAACACTGTTTCCCATGCTTGTTCAATGAACCATAAACAATTAATGAACATGCACCTGTGGAACGGTTGTTAAGACACTAACAGCTTACAGACGGTAGGCAATTAAGGTCACAGTTATGAAAACTTATGACACTAAAAAGAGGCCTTTCTACTGACTCTGAAAAACACCAAAAGAAAGATGCCCAGGGTCCCTGCTCATCTGCGTGAACGTGCCTTAGGCATGCTGCAAGGAGGSCAGGGCAAAAAATTGCAATGTCCGTACTGTGAGACGCCTAAGACAGCACTACAGGGAGACAGGACGGACAGCTGATCATCCTCGCAGTGGCAGACCACGTGTAACAACACCTGCACAGGATCGGTACATCCGAACATCACACCTGCGGGACAGGTACAGGATGGCAACAACAACTGCCCGAGTTACACCAGGAATGTGTGCTCAGAGTGTCCGCAATAGGCTGAGAGAAGCTGGACTGAGGGCTTGTAGGCCTTTTGTAAGGCAGGTCCTCACCAGACATCACCGGCAACAACGTAGCCTATGGGCACAAACCCACCGTCGCTGGACCAGACAGGACCGGCAAAAAGTGCTCTTCAGTGACGAGTCACAGTTTTGTCTCACCAGGAGTGATGATCGGATTCGCGTTTATCGTCGAAGGAATGAGCGTTACACCGAGGCCTATACTCTGGAGCGGGATCGATTTGGAGATGGAGGGTCCGTCATGGTCTGGCCGGTGTGTCACAGCATCATCGGACTGAGCTTGTTATCATTGCAGGCAATCTCAATGCTGTGCGTTACAGGGAAGACATCCTCCTCCCTCATGTGGTACCCTCCTGCAGGCTCAACCTGACATGACCCTCCAGCATGACAATGCCACCAGCCATACTGCTCGTTCTGTGAGTGATTTTCTGCAAGACAGGAATGTCAGTGTTCTGCCATTGCCAGCGAAGAGCCCGGATCTCAATCCCATTGAGCACGTCTGGGACCTGTTGGATCGGGGGGTGAGGGCTAKGGCCATTCCCCCCAGAAATGTCCGGAAACTTGCAGGTGCCATGGTGGAAGAGTGGGGTAACATCTCACAGCAAGAACTGGCTAATCTGGTGCAGTCCATGAGGAGGAGATGCAATACAGTACTTAATGCAGCTGGTGGCCACACCAGATACTGACTGTTACTTTTGATTTTGATCCCCCCTGTGTTCAGGGACACATTATTCAATTTCTGTTAGTCACATGTCTGTGGAACTTGTTCAGTTTATGTCTCAGTTGTTGAATCTTGTTATGTTCATACAAATATTTACACATGTTACGTTTGCTGAAAATAAACGCAGTTGACAGTGAGAGGAAGCTTCTTTTTTTGTTGAGTTTATAAGTTGCAGGTTGTCTTAGACCCCTTGCAGAACCTGGGGAGAGCTATCATATACTGTACTCTGTACCAACTTCTGCCTACAATTGTATTACTAAAGGAGAATTTTTWATACCTAAACAAAGAGTCTGTGTTTTCTTTCTACYACCAATATATACGTTTGATAATTATATAGACCTGATCATCTGTTGAAGAAATTGACCAACACTAACAAAATTGCAAAAGGGTTTTCTAATGATCAATAGCCTTTTAAAATTATGAACTTGGATTAGCTAACACAACGTGCCATTGGAACATAGAAGTGATGGTTGCTGATAATAGGCCTCTGTACGCCTATGTAGATATTCCATCAAAAATCTGCCGTTTCCAGCTACAATAGTAATTTACAACATTAACAATGTCTACACTGTATTTCTGATCAATGTGATGTTATTTTAATGAACMAAAAATTTGCTTTTCTTTACAAAACAAGGACATTTCTAAGTGACCCCAAACTTTTGAACAGTAGTGTACATGCTGATTTAGAAATCARAGCATGTCAGGCTATACTGTAGCCATACAACATTTAAAGCCATAGAAAACATAGAAAGTGAGTTAGGTTGAAATGGAACTAGGAGAGACAGACCTAGAGGGAGGGATGGAGGGGACAAGGAGGAGGAGGGGGGAGGAGGAGAGAGAGGGGATCTAGGGAACTAGGGAGCTAGAGAGCATACAGCAACAGTCCTCATTCCGTTCCAGAACTGTCATGGCCAGGTCTTATGGATGAGCAGGAGACACCAATGGGGAGAGTATGAGACAAGCTGCTTAGGCTCTGGTGGGACTCCCAGCCTATCAATACCATCAATCACCTGCCCCAACACGTCACAACGTATTACTACTGTCACTGAGATGCCCTATAAAGGAACATGACAGGTACTCTCTCTAGACCTTTGCTCTCATTGCTGCCCCCACTTTAAGTAACAACTTAAGGATTGGAAAGAATGCTGCTCCAAGTTCTAATCAGAACATATCTCACTTGAATAAGGCCCACCTGCCATTTTCTCTCAACTGATAATATCGATGTCTATTTAATATCTCTAATTTGATCACTTTCTGTCTTTTCAAAGTTTGATCATTTGTGTTAGGCAGCTTGTGGCACCATTCTGGCAGACCGTTTGAAATTAGACTCAGAGTGCCCCCACTAAGCTCTCCTCATAGCATGAGATTTAAATGATGAAACTGATGTGGATTAATAAATCATACCGACAAATTGACTCCTCTGTCTGTAAGAGAGAAAATAAGAGTTGAAGAAGAAGTGAACTCGGTTTAATCACTTTCCCGTAGTTGGAAGATCCGAATTATGAGGCTGAACTTGTCGGCTCTTGGTTAACAAGATGTACTGTGACCACAGGCGTGCAGAGAGAGACGTAGAGAAGAGTTGAATGGAGAAAAGGCCCAGGTCTCCACTAATCATTGCACGATGAGCCCTTAAGCCCAAAGTGGATGGTGGGTTAGAATGTTGCGTCCCTGAAAGACAGATCCAGCTCATTTAAACTTTAGGGCCAACAAGAAGCAGAGGAAGAGAGGGAGAGAGAGAGAGAGAGAGAAAGAGAGAGTGAGAGAAGCCAGGAGAAGATAAATTAAGCCAAAGTTGTGACATCATGCCGTAATATTTGACTTTGACTCCATTTTCATAACTACTGTTTTTAACTTTTCTCTCTCTTCTAAAATTCAACAATATCTGTTTGATAAAATGCACCAAATCAAACAACCTGTAGATCGACTGTTCAATGCCATCTATGTGAAAACACCTATAGCGTATCGTGTCCTTCAGGACACCATCTCACTGTGTTGTAGTGCACGGACTTCTCTCCTGATGAGAAGCCTAAACCTACATGCTGGCAGTACAGTGTTGGACAGTACTGCCATCCATGCGTGATATCACTGTTTCTTAATCCCAAAAGCATACCACTATTTGACTGAACTACATTTGCAAACTGTCATTCCACTTCTGGTTTTGAGAGTCACGGTACACTTCGCTGAAATATTCTGTGAGTAACCCTGACCATCTATATCGTGCTGGAGACAAAGATAGGAACATTCTTTCAGCCTGCTGTTTAGCTAGTTAGTGCTGAACTGATACTGTATGTACACTAAGTTGTTAGTAAGGACCACACACACACAACACACACACACACACACACAGCAACAAGCACACACACACCACCACAACACCATCACACACACACACACCACACACACACACGACACACACACCACACACACACACACACACACACACACACACAAAGAACATAACTTGAAGCCATACAACACTTCACATTAGGAGTGTGCAAAATGTGTTTACGTGGGCAGTTCAGCTATAGCACTTCCAGGGAAAACACAAACTGCACATACTGAATATCACAGACAGCAGCAGCAGAGACCTAATGCGCAGGATTCTCATTAGCACAACCCTGAACCATGCCCTATAGTTTATGCTAATTAAAGACGCACAGACAAACAAAACAAATATAACTTAATGGTTGTACACTGTACGCAATGAAAGTGAATTACTTTTAATTTGTCTGTGACTTCTATGTCCTGCACTATATTAGACAATGTGTGTGCGCAGTGAAGCACACAAAACAAGAAGACAGAAAGCAAGGAATGACTGGTTTGATCTATGTCCCTCCTAGTTTGAGTCTTACTGGCCTGAAGCTGGCTTCTCATCTTCCTCCTCCTCCTGCCCGCCCCTCAATCACTCCCATATCCCCCCCAAAGTCCCCAGGTCTGCATGTACAGTTGAAGTCAGAAGTTTACATACACTTAGGTTGGCTTAGGTTTTTTTCAACCACCGCACAAATTTCTTGTTAACAAACTATAGTTTTGGCAAGTCTGGTTAGGACATCTACTTCGTGCATGACACAAGTAATTTTTCCAACAATTGTTTACAGACAGATTATTTAACTTATAATTCACTGTATCACAATTCCAGTGGTCAGAAGTTTACATGCACTAGGTTGACTGGGCCTTTCCACAGCTTGGAAAATTCCAGAAAATGATGTCATGGCTTTAGAAGCTTCTGATAGGCTAATTGACATCATTTGAGTCAATTGGAGGTGTACCTGTGGATGTATTTCAAGCCTACCTCCAAACTCAGTGCTCTTTGCTTGACATCATGGGAAAATCAAAAGAAATCAGCCAAAAAATGGTAGACCTCCACAAGTCTGGTTCATCCTTGGGAGCAATTTCTAAATGCCTGAAGGTACACGTTCATCTGTACAAACAATAGTATGCAAGTTAAACACCATGGGACCACACATCCATCATACCGCTCAGGAAGGAGACACGTTCTGTCTCCTAGAGATGAACATACTTTGTGCAAAAAGTGCAATCATTCCCAGAACAACAGCAAAGGACCTTGTGAAGATACTGGAGGAAACATGTACAAAAGTATCTATATCCACAGTAAAACGAGTCCTATATCGACATAACCTGAAGGCCGTTGCAAGATCGAATCCCCGAGCTCTGTCGTTCTGCCCTAAACAAAACTGACTTGCCTGGTAAAATAAAAATGTTGTTGGGGGTGCTTTGCTAGGAGGGACTGGTGCACTTCACAAAATAGATGGCATCATGAGAGGGAAATTTATGTGGATATATTGAAGCAACATCTCAAGACATCAGTCAGGAAGTTAAAGCTTGGTYGCAAATGGGTSTTCCAAAYGGACAATGACCCCAARCATACTTCTAAAGTTGTGACAAAATGGCTTAAGGACAACAAGGTCAGGGTATTGGAGTGGCCATCACAAAGCCCTGACCTCAATCCCATAGAACATTTGTGGGCAGAACTGAAAAAGCGTGTGTGAGCAAGGAGGTGTACAAACCTGACTCAGTTACACCAGCTCTGTCAGGAGGAATGGGCCAAAATTCACCCAACTTATTGTGGGAAGCTTGTGGAAGACCCAAGTTAAACAATTTAAATGCAATGCTACCAAATACTAATTGAGTGTACGTAAACTTCTGAACCACTGGGAATGTGATGAAAGAAATAAAAGCTTAAATAAATCATTCTCTCTACCATTATTCTGACATTTCACATTCTTAAAATAAAGTGGTGATCCTAACTGACCTAAGACAGGGAATGTTTACTAGGAGTAAATGTCAGGAACTGTGAAAAACTGAGTTTAAATGTATTTGGTTAAGGTGTATGTAAACTTCTGACTTCAACTATATCTGTCCCCTCAGCCTCTGCCATGAGTCACAACCTGAGGGATGAAGCATCACCATGCTGAAAGGGCTCACCCAGTTTACCTCCTGTCAAGTGTCATCATCATCATATTCTCTTTGTACCATTGCCCCCTCTAGTTAGGCTCTGCCACAGAATTTTGATTCAAGCGCACAGTGACATCCCCATCTCCAAAAGGAGCCTATGGAGAAGAGAATATACGGTGTTCATTTGTTCATTTGGTGGTTACGAGCTGTTTACAGTACCATGACAACAGTGCCATGACAACAGTGTCAAAGAGTCAAGATGTCTTTTGATCCATTGTACATGACTGCTAGATTATGTGGGTTACGCAGTTCAATGCCAGACTAAATAATGTAATGCTGTGGGCACTGTAGGAGGCTGTGAGGTCACAAACAATGTTCCGCCCCCTAATTCCCTACAGGTGGAGTTTCATAGATAGAGAATCCGCCTTGGAGAAAGAGAAAGGGAGAAACAAAGAGCAGAAACTCGGCTCTAACTCATTACCCCGACTAACTCATCCCCCGTTCCCTGTTTATTTTGCTCATATCCCAAAAAATCCAGAGATATACCATTCCACAGAGACCTCCCAAACATGCCACTTCAGTGGGATCAAGCTTGCTGAGTCATGAGGGAGCAGTGAATAGTAGCTGCGTCTCAGAGAAAAAGCTTACTTCCTTCACTCTCTGTTCTCTCAAATCTGTCCTCCTCATACAGTTCCATATTCCCTGCTGGACCTGTAAATCTGAATGTCTCACTCCTCGACCGCCTAGCTGTGTACTGTGACGGAGGCTCTTTGCTCCATATGTCTGAGCAGATGAAGAAGCTGGCTGAGGCAAGTCGTTTTTCCTGTGGTCACACTCAAGAGTCCAGGGAGGGAGTCATCTCGTTGTGAGCCCTGTATCATGCAGAGCACAGGACAGAGAGATGGAAGGGGAAACCCGCAGACACACAGGCTAGTCTGTGTCCAATGAAAGCATGTACGGTCTGTATTTGAAGCATTGCAGGGGTTTTTCTCCTCTTTGCAGGGAGGAGACACCACGGGCAGGCAAAGGGGCCTAAAGAAGTAGAGTTGATGGGAGATGGAATGGTAAACGAATCCACTAAAGTCAGAGGTATAGCACCTCTTCCTGTGACCTCATAAGGAAAGGACTTTAACAGCATCAGTCCACTCTAACCTTCAGACAATACGAATGGTGTGGAGGACGAAAAGCTAATAAAGAAGTATATAGACATACAGTTTTTTTTACCCTGCCTTTTCCAAACTGTTGAAACCGTTCCTCTGCTCTGCTGCAGAACCAGACACATCTCTGAGGTCAGTGTTCTGTCTTAGGTGGCCTGTGGTCGAGGTAAGGCCTGAGTTCTGCTCTGCAGCTGGACAGAAATAGTGCCTGCCAACCCATTTTACTATGCTGCTTTTGTAGAGCACTTAACCTGCCATATTCATTACAGGAGACAAACCCCGCATTATCCTCCCCCTAGAAAAAAMMCGGTGAATCTACTAAGCATTTGACGTCAGGAGGCGTCTTTTGGACGTATTTATTTAGTCCCCCGGACGGCCTTGATTTCAAGTATATTTTTGGTCCGGTCCGAACCGGCCTACATTTGGCCCAAACATAGATGTTCACATTTGGTCTGGACCGGGCCTTGATTTAGCCCAAACAGATCTGAACCAATCGTAGACATCTATGATTCACAAGTTTGGACAGCACAGTACAGTAGAGCACAGCAGATTACAGTACATTACAGTACACAGTAAGGTAAAAAAATAAATAAAAAAAAAAGAGTATAGTACACTAAAGTACAGTAAAGTAAAGAAAAGTAAAGTATAGTGTACTGTATTGTACCCTACTTTACTCTAATGTATTCTACTGAACTAAACTGTACTCTACTGAATTAAACCAAACTGTGCTGTATTCTTCTCTAGATGTCTATGATTAGTTCTGATTTGGATCTGGTCTGCACCGACCAAATTTGTACYTGTTTGGGGGTGGGGCTCATTTGAATAATACCATCATGCTTTGAAAGTGTTGGTTTTACATATACATTTTGGTCATTCAGCAGACACTCTTATCCAGAGTGACTTACAGTCAGTGCATTCAACTAAGGTTGATGAACAACTACATATCACAGTCATAGCAAGAGAMAATCTGTAACCGTTACTCAGAATGTTATTGTAGTGGAAGTGGTCTGTTGGTTTATTCTGTATGTTGACTACTTTAAGCATCATCAACACCTGGAAAATATGTATTCTAACCTTTCATTCAGCAACTGAAATGAATGTGTTGTCAACTTCTGGAAAATATATTTTCAATGTCTTTTCAATGTAATTTTGCTTACTGGCAAGTTGTAACTATACATCTTTCATGTGATTTTTTATCTGCACTCACCAAATTTGGGGGCTTCAGTTTAGTTTTAACTACAATGATCACATAGGCCTATTTCTGACCCATTCAATATTGTATTTTTTACTTGATCTTTTTTAGTAGACTGTGCACACAGGCACTCACTCACACACGCACAAACCCAAACACACACACAGTATATGAACTGCATCATTGCCTTGTACCCTGTTTTAAAGCAACTAATCAGCACAGCTTTGTGTTCAGTCACAGTGAGCAGATGCACGTAGGTCCTGAAATATTGATGAGAGTGCTTTGATGAAAATCTACGTTGCATTAAAATTAGATATGTCTTCTCTTGACTCAATTTCATCCTGCTTTGACATAACTTATTCATTTCTCTTTTCTTTCGTTCGTGAACAGTTTGGAGAGCATGGTCTATATTTTACATGCCATTACAGTAGCCTATCAGTGAATATACCAGTTGATAATGGCGTTTGATTGAGCAGAATTTGATCAAATATAAATCACTGACAYCTGAGTAACCCTCGATAACAGTAATATTTTCGATATATTCCAAGGTTATGTAGTCTTTCCTACCTGTTCAGTGATTCTGTGTTGTTTCCAATAATTTGACAAAATCACAATGGAAAAGGCTATCTGGAAAGTCTGGATACATGTAAAACTATTGAAAAGAATAGAGATATGTTTAATTYCTCAATACGATAAGTAGCCTACCATTACAGCCTTCGGGTTGGTGTCGCATTGCCAGTTATTATACAGTGTCCTGAGTAGGCTAAGTCAATTCAACATATCCCGACGTAAGTGAGTAAATACATCACACATTGGCTTGTCCGCAAGGTAAATGTGCATTTTCTCACTTAAAACAAATACACCTTTTTCATTTAATGATAGCATAGCACCGCATTCTCTCATCAGAAACACCTCAACGCCGAGGCAGCCTACACTTCTCTCCGCTGCCGTTATGGCTAGGGGAGACCTGTTACCTTAACGCAATTATGTGCACAACACAAACAGCAGGTTGTTGCTTGTGAATGAAACATTGCAGTATATCATATCGACRATGGTGTTCCATGCCTCATTGACACATACACAAAACATTGGACAACAATAGATTTACAACCAGACACACACAAAACACACATTCTCACCAGAAAACAACGTTTCTTCTTGCTCTTATTTTCTTCCGACTTTTGATTTTCTTTCCGTCAATAGGCGCTGTTTTGGCCCAACTGATTTCTCCGGCAATTCTTATTCCACTGGATTTTGAAGTGTTTTTTTGTTACGGGGAAATTATGAGAGGGAAAGCGCTGTCATCGTGGAAAGCCTGCCCTCTTCAAACTAACCTTCCCGCCCCCTCCTTCTACCCTTCTCAGATTGGTGCTGGCTACCAGCAGATCCCCCACCCCAGAGGTGTGTTTCAAACCCGTCGTCCCTCATCACGTAGACACGGTGACAGTGGACATCCGCCGAGGGCTCCCGGGTAGCCTACTGGTTACCAATAAACACTGGTATGCCGCTCACGGCGGTTGCAGGCTCTGTTCTCTCACCTGTTTAGATGCAGACTGATGCTCGACCTGAAACTAGAGTAGCAGGTTCGTATTTCCAAAAACACTGTTTGCGCACATGTTCAACTACTGTTGCTACCATACATGTTCCCTAAATCAATATGGAAAACAGTCACAAAACAACTTTAACATGTCTATTGCCAAACATGTTTTGGGGTAAGTAGCTAAACTACCACCAAACGCTTCAGCCTATCCGCAATTGGCATGGGAACGAGGTTTTAACTAACTTTCATCATCAGTTTAGAAGCAGCCACCACACACTGCCTATGTCTTCTCCATCAACTTCATGTGGTCCAAACAGGCGTGCACATTGGTTTTCCTCAGACAATGTTTTGCCCTGACCCATGTCCCATATTGCTTCATTATGCACAAAATCCAGTTAGGCTACATACTGTACAGTACCAGGCTACATACTGTACAGTACCAGTCAATAGTTTGGACACAGCTACTCATTCAAGCAAGTGTTTTTCTTTATTTTTACTATTTTCTACATTGTAGAATAATAGTGAATACATCATCRTTATGAAATAACACATATGGAATCATGTGKTAACCCAAAAAGTTTTAAACAAATCAAAATATATGTTATATTTGAGATTCTTCAAAGTAGCCACCCTTTGCCTTGATGACAGCTYTGTACRCTCTTGGCATTCTCTCAACCAGCTTCATGAGGTAGTCACATGGAATGCATTTCAATTAACAGGTGTGCCTTGTTAAAAGTTAATTTGTGGAATTTCTTTCCTTCTTAATGTGTTTGTGCCAATCAGTTGTGCTGTGACAAGGTAGGKGTGGTATACAGAAGAGAGCCCTATTTGGTAAAAGACCAAGTCCATATTATGGCAAGAACAGCTCAAATATCCAAAGAGAAACRACAGTCCATCATTACTGTAAGACATGAAGGTCAGTCAATCTGGAAAATTTCACAAACKTTTAAMGTTTCTTCAAGTGCAGTYGCCACAGGAAAGGAAGACCYAAAGTTACCACTGCTGCAGAGGATAAGTTCATTAGAGTTACCTGCACCTCAGATTGCTGCCCAAATAAATGCTTCAAGTAACTGACACATCTCAACATCAACTGTTCAGAGGAGACTGCGTGAATCAGGCCTTCAAGGGCGAATTGCTGCAAAGAAACCACTACTAAAAGGACAGCAATAAGAAGAAGAGACTTGCTTGGGCCAAGAAACACGAGCAATGGACATTAGACCGGTGGAACTCTGTCCTTTGGTCTGATGAGTCCAAATGTTGAGATTTTTGGTTCCAACCRCCTTGTCTTTGTGAGACGCAGAGYRGGTGAACGAATGATCTCCGCATGTGTGGTTCMCACKGTGACGCATGGAGGAAGTGGTGTGATGGTGTGGGGGTGCTTTGCTGATGACACTGTCATGTGATTTATTTAGAATTCAAGGCACACTTAACCAGCAAGGCTACCACAGCATTCTGCAGCAATACGCCATCCAATGTGGTTTGCGCTTAGTGGGACTATCATTTGTTTTTCAACAGGACAATGACCCAACACACCTCTAGGCTGTGTAAGGGCTATTTGATCAAGAAGGAGAGTGACGGAGTGCTGCATCAGATGACCTGGCCTCCACAATCACCCGACATCAACCCAATTGAGATGGTTTGGGAAGAGTTGGATGACAGAGTGAAGGAAAAGCAGCCAACAAGTGCTCAGGATATGTGGGAACTCCTTCAAGACTGTTGGAAAAGCATTCCAGGTGAAGCTGGTTGAGAGAATGCCAAGAGTGTGCAAAGCTAAAWTATGAAATCTATTTTKATTTGTTTAACACTTTTTAGGTTACTACATGATTCCATGTGTTATTTCATAGTTTTGATGTCTCTTCACTAAGAGTGTATAMGTGAATCTAGGTTTAATAAGAGTAACTCAGTTGAATTTTCTTGCTAATTAGCCAAATACTTGTATTGTAGCACTATTGTGTTGATATTTCTGTACGCCTCCAGTCTCTTTATTTAGACCAGTCATTATTTTACTACARACCCTTGAACCCCATCAACTACTTCTGAAATGTATTGTACCTGGCACTACATTTGGTTCTGCAGTCTGATTGTGCTGAAGTTCACCCAAGATGTGCTGTTTCTCTCTCATTTTATTGATCAAACATCATTTTTTAAGATCAGTGCCAGTGCAAATCAAAGAGATTGTCACTGGGATGAGGTGGATGCAGACTTCCAAAAATAAAAGTTGTTCCTCTTGACATTGATTTGAAAGGCTTAATCATGTGTTTGGTCTTGTTTCTCAGCATAATCAAAGTTGAAAATCTATCTAGGACAGCAGATAGCATTGGCTTCCAATAGGTAGTAATGGCGGACAGAGCCTTCCACTTAAAGCAGTGTGGCAAATAGGTGATAGTACAACCGAGGTGACATGAGAGTGAGATTTTAAGATGACTGGGTCATTTYCTGAAGTGAGTCGACTCACTGACTCGATCCAAACCTCTAATCTTCAAGAGCACATTGCTGTCTCAAAGGTCAGAGGAGCTTTTCCTCCTGTGTTTGTCTACGGGCTCTCTGGGCTGCTTTTCATGCTGCACACCTCTGGGCAGAGATCAGAGCTGACCACATGTCTACGGCTGGAGCCAGGTGACAGGAGGAAGGATGGCTGCTAACAGACAAGCAGACCGTGTTTGATTCTGACCACTTTTAAATGCACAGGGAACTCAATCGCAGTATGCTGGAGCATAAATCATTGGCCTTTATAAGAGACTGGTTCCAAACAAAGTGCTGATTGCCTTGTATAGACGTGATGACACACACCCTCATTACATTATACACTGTTGTCTCTCCCTCAAAGTCCAGCCTTMTTTTACTTCCTGAAAAGGAGTTGACGCAAGGTATTGATTTATGCATTTAGCGCACAGTGATGTAAGGGGAATGTCAGTCATCGTCTCTGTGGCAGAGAGRGAGAGAGAAGTACAGAACATGGCGGTTGCTTTGCGATGAACAGGAAAGACACACTGTTCATGCTTCAGAATTAGTTTCCGCAGAGGTGCTTACCATATAGTAAGCCACAAAATGAACACCTCCATTATTAAGACATAGTGGCTTTTCTGAAATGTAATTAAACTAACATGTCATGATGAGTTGCCAACCTGYGTCCGTGGCTCAAAGCTTGTGTCACTAGCGATATTCAGTTAGCAGATGGATGTGATCTATTGTACACAGTGCCAGGGGAATAAGACTGTTAGTGTTTATAGAGCATGTCACAGACCTATAGTGAATTAGCTAATGCTTTTATAGCTTAGAGACAAAACTAACTGCATTTGTACTGTACTCATTGGTTTTTCAAATAGATTTGAGGGCAGTCTTTTCCCACCCATTTGGCTATGTTGAGGTCAAGTTTAACTTGACCTTGATTGTGCTATTGTAAGAATTCTATTTTCAGTTGCACTCCACTTGACATCTCTATTGTAATGCTTTAGAGTTTATAACACTGTCATAGGACTGACATAACAGATGTCATAACAGCTGATGTTAAATTATGACAAATGACATTGAATTGTAATTTCACAATCTCATGSCATTGCCATACAGTATTGAGATGACATCAGTTGTTATGATTCCTAAAATGACATCTGTTACGTAAGTCCTATGGCAGGGTTATGTAGGTATTATGACAGCGGGTTCAAATTAAGTGTTATTTTATTTTCCTCTAGTTCCTTCACTCTYATAAAATTAGTTGCTATCTATAACCTAAAAGGATTCTTCAGCTGTCMCCATAGGAGAACCTTTTGAAGAGGGTTCTTCATGGAACCAAAAAGGGTTCTCCTATGGGGACAGCCAAAGAACCCTTTTGGAACGCTTTTTTCTAAGATTGTTGCTGGTACGGTGTCACAAGTTGAAACAAAACAAATATGTCCCTTCGTTATTTGATTGTTTATTTCACGTGTCCAGTGCTTGCTTATTGTGTTTTATTTTATTCCGATTTTTWAATTTCTTCTATCACTATTGATACCATTATTTGCAACAATCCTTACTTTTGAATGTTTGAGGAATTTGATTACAATACATTGTGCGTGTCTTCTTTCCTCAAAAGCGTCCCTTTTTAACGGATACAAGTGCTGCATAGCACATAACCTATTTTAATCTCATATACATTTAAAATAGAAKTTATTGGACAATCCCAGTTTCCCGCTCTGCCCATATTTCTTTGTGTTTTCCCCACCTTATTCAATATTTATTGCATACATATTGTCTGCCCCTTTGTTGCAGATTCAGTTCATGCGTTTCATGATTTATGGGTAATTTCATATTGCCTGCAGTTCACAGCAGAAAGCTTACAGCAAGATAATAGTGAAGGAAATAAAGTTAAACTCTCCAAAGGTTTTCATAATGCAGACTACCACTGACTGAGACACTGGTGTGATGGCATTGTGTGGCGTTTGGACTGATGAATAGCTTAATCTTCTGTTAACATTGTGATTTCTGAATATAGCCTGTAGATTTGTCTCTGTTTAAACGGGCCTATCCCTCACTTGCCTTCCTCGGGTGTACAAATGGATATTGATATTTTTTTAGACTTGTTTCCCCCCTCCTTTCCAGATGACTAAATGAAATACATTTCAGGCACCAATTTGACATCTGGTTGAAATTGAGTTGGTACATTTTTACGCCTTATTTAATGGACTTAAATGGCCTGAGCTGACAAAGATCGATGAGGCTTATAAATTGAGAATCTGTACAAACTGAATTCTAGCAGGGACATATAGGCTAGCACGGGACTAATAGTAAGTGTATGCATGTACAGTACATGAGAGCCTTCTCTGTGCATTAGACTGCTGTCCTTTGAAATGGAGCTGCCCCACAGCGGAGTGTGCAGTAGCACCGTTGAGGGTGCTGGTGGGGGTGAGCTATTGTGCTATGGCTTTTCCTTCTGCCTCCAGCCCTTCCCACCACATCAGGCCATCTTGGCCAGCTTGGCACAGACAAACCCAGAGAGTGGGAAGGATTCAGTCTCATCTCTTTCGCAACACTCAGTCTCTTCAACATTTGCTGTAGTCAGTGCAGCTGTACAGTATTTTTGGGCTGCTTTGACAGCTCATGTCAACCTGCGAGCTACAGTGAGACTGGTGTGGTCTTATGCAGTAATCAGCCTAATAAGGTTTGTATGTAGCCTCCTCCTCTGACTGGAACCCAGGTAGATCTTCTTGGTGGCAGACAGGAAGAGGCTGACAGGGATGTTCAGCATCAGGACCCCCAAGGCATCATTAAGGGGGAAGCACACAGGCCTGGATACACTCATCACATTTATGTCAGCTCTGGGATCTCCTGTATTGATATGAAACCACAGGACCAATACAGCCTCTGTCAACAGTCACCTGAACAGGTTTTGGGTGGGTGGGGAATGGATTGTAGCAGTGACCAGTGAAGGTGGAGAGTTATTGGTTTAGAGCTACACCAAGGAGCACTCATAATTCTCTCTCTCTCTCTCTCTCTCTCTCTCTCTGTGTCACTCACATTCACACACACGCTGTTCGCACAAGAAAGCACAAAGGGAAACACATGCACTTCCTCATCAATAATTTTCAGCCGTTCGTATGCAAGCCTGTGCCAAAAACCATAACATGCTTTGCGGAGCAGAGCTAGACATTTATTGGGAATATTTTGAAGTGTGTGTGTGTGTGTGTGTGTGTGTGTGTGTGTGTGTGTGTGTGTGTGTGTGTGTGTGTGTGTGTGTGTGTGTGTGTGTGCATCAACAGCATAGGGGAGAATGTAATGAGCAGGTTCAGCAGACTGATACAGGTGCTTTACCCTGGCGATGGCCAGCCACAATGACAAATGGGCCTGGACTCCTCATTCGATCTAAGTGAGCAGGACTGTGAGATGCTGGGAATTTGGTATAAATCAGCTCCATGAGCCCAATGTGACTCCCTTTGCCTCAGTTAGTGTGCCACAGAAAAAGGTTTAATCATTTAGCTAGGATGCTATTGTATTCTAGCAAAAATAGGTCTTTGGCACAGTGAAATAGTAAATATATAAAGGGGTTCATAAACTTCTTCCCAGCTTTCAGATGAAAGGAGGCTTATGCAAATCATTTCATACCGCAGTCCTTCAAGATAGCTGGGTTTTGCTTTTCTCCTGTTGGGTTTGCTGCTGGCTTGTTGTTCTGCATTCACTGCACAACAAAGACATCTGCACACAGACACACACTCTAAGACGCACACACACTCTAAAAGACACACACAGAACCGAGTGGCGCAGCGGACTAAGGCACTGCATCTCAGTGCTAGAGGCGTCACTACAAACCCTTGTTTGATCCTGGGCTGTATCACAACCGGCCGTGATTGGGAGTCCCATAGGGCGGCGCACAATTGGCCCAGCGTCGTCCGGTTAGGGCTTGGCCGGGGTAGGCCGTCATTGAAATAAGAATATCTTCTTAACGACGTGCCTAGTAAAATATATTTTTGAACAAAAAAATCTATAAATATGCATGTACATGCATGCTCTAACGCGTACTGAAATCACGGAGCGTTATAATAGTTCCATAAGCATTGATGAAGCATTGGTTAAGACAAGTGGGTCCTAGTAAGCTTTTAGTCTGAATAAGTTTTCATGTTTGGCAGTTTACCAAAATAAACGCTTCTCTGAGAAAGTGGAAAAGGTCACAAAGGACAGACAAATATCCTATTATTTTTAGGACTTCATGGGATTTTAGTTAGTTATGCAGTTTCTCCTCTCCCCTAATCATATGCTGGGCTCTAATGTTGGGGATAGCCTTGCCTATTCTTCCTTCTCACATTACATTACCACTCCTCTTCTACTTCTTCTTCTCCTCCTCCTCTGCCTCTTCTCGGCCCGTACTACACTATCACTATCTCCAATCGTCTTGCTGGAGCTCAACCCACATGATAATTTAATCATGCGAGCCAATACAGCCTGAATACTAAGCTAAGATGGGAGCACTGCAGAGGAGCCAGGAAGCTTTAGTGTGTATGTGTGTGTGTGTGTGTGTGTGTGTGTGTGTGTGTGTGTGTGTGTGTGTGTGTGTGTGTGTGTGTGTGTGTGTGTGTGTGTGTGTGTGTGTGTGTGTGTGTGTGTGTGTGGTGTGTGTGTGTGTGTGTTTGTGTGTGGTGTGTGTTGTGTGTGTGCTATGCTGACAATTGACAGAGCTTTTCATTGATCGCTGGCACATTCAGCTCAAATTCACTAATTTGCCAAGTAATGCAATCAAAATGACCAAATAAGTATCGATCCTTGGCCTAAATGGCCTGAGTCAATTATCCTCCCTGATATAAAGAAAATGTTCTATGTTGTGAAATTAAGTAAATCACCTATAAATAGCACCCACTCACAGAAACTTTTATTCCCCTGGATGGATTTGTTTTTTCTGTTTCATTCACTTCRAAACGTGGGATTCTTCAAAGAGAAATCTCCTGGCTCAGGGATGTAGCTTGAAGTTTTACAGTTCTGTACACAGGTAGATTTAGTGAAGTGGCTGTTGGATTTTGAGGAGGAGGAAATACAGGATGTGAGCTCCACAGCCAGGTCATACTCAACTCAAACATTCCCTCTGATGTCAGGTCCCACAACGCCTAAGACAGSCTTCATACTGACTCTGAGGGGAGCAAAGTGAGCTCTTTATACTACAGTACATTATCATGCTTGTTTGTCACTTCCTAATAAACTATTCTCATTGTAGACAGGAAAATATATTTAAATTGAACTTATGCTTAGGAGGCACTCAGTCGGATGTGAAACTTTCAGTGTTCTGTTTTTCTCTTCTGTTTTTCTCTTTGTGAGAGACTTCTATGGAAAATGACAGTTTTAGCACTGTAAGCCCTAGGCAGAGATCCCTGCGTCCCCCGAAACGTGACCCTGCCAAGCCGCACTGCTCGCTTAACCCGGAAGCCAGCCGCACCAATGTGTCGGAGGAAACACAGTCGAGCGGGCGACCGGAGTCAGCTTGCAGACGCCCGCCCCGCCACAATGGAACAAGGAGAATCCCAGCCGGCCAAACCCTCCCCTCACCCGTATGACATTGGGCCAATTGTGCGCCGCCTCATGGGTCTCCCGGTAACGGACGGCTGTGACAAAGCCTGGGCTCAAACCCGAGTCTGTAGTGACGCCTCACTCCGATGCAGTGCCTTAGACCGCTGCACCACCCCAGAAGCCCACAAATGAAACTAATTTTATTCATGATCAATTATCCTTTTTATTTCTTGTCGGAGTTCACCCCAGAAACAGAMTTTTATTGTGGGCTGTCTGACAGATGGATGCTGAGGGGTATTAGAAATAAACAATAAACATGTCCATAAACAGTGCATTTACAAAGTATTCAGACCCCTTGACTTTTTCCACATTTTGTTACGTACCAGCCTTATTTTAAAATGGATTAAATACTTTTTTTCTCATCAATCTTCACACAATAACCCATAATGACATGGCGAAAACATGTTATTAGAAATGTTTGCAAATGTAAAAGAAATAAAAAACATAAAGACCTTATTTGCATAAGTATTCAGACCCTTTGATATGAGACTCGAAATTGAGCTCAGGTGCATCCTTTTTCCATTGATCTTCCTTGAGATGTTTCTACAACTTTACCACCAGTGGTAAATTCAATTGATTGGACATGATTTGAAAAGGCACACACCTGTCTATATAAGGTCCCACCAAGACTCTTCCTAGAGCTGGCCGCCAGGCCAAACTGAGCAATCGGGGGAGAAGGGCCTTGGTCAGGGAGGTGACCAAGAACCTGATGGTCACTCTGACAGAGCTCCAGAGTTCCTCTGTGGAAATGGGAAAAAGGACAACCATCTCTGCAGCACTCCACAAATCAGGCCTTTATGGTAGAGTGGTCAGATGAAAGCCACTCCTCAGTAAAAGGCACATGACAGCCCCCTTGGAGTTTGCCAAAAGGCACCTAAAGGACTCTGACCATGAGAAACAAGAATCTCTGGTCTGATGAAACCAAGATTGAACTCTTTGGCCTGAATGCCAAGCGTCACATCTGGAGGAAACCTTGCACCATCCCTACGGTGAAGCATGGTGGTGGCTGCATCATGCTGTGGGGCTGTTTTTCAGTTGCAGGGACTGGAAGACTAGTCAGGATCGAGGGAAAGATGAACAGAGCAAAGTACAGAGAGATCCTTGATGAAAACCTGCTCCAGAGCACTCAAGACCTTAGACTGGGGCAAAGGTTCACCTTCCAACAGGACAACGTCCCTAAGCACACAGCAAAGACAATGCAGGAGTTCGGGACAAGTCTCTGAATGTCCTTGAGTGACCCAGCCAGAACTCGGACTTGAACCCAGTCAAATGTCTCTGGAGAGACCGGAAAATAGCTGTGTAGCAACGCTCCCAATCCACCCTGACAGAGCTTGAGAGGATCTGCAGAGAACAATGTGAGAAACTCCCCAAATACAGGTGTGCCACGATTGTAGCATCATACCCAATAAGACTTAAGGCTGTAATCGCTGCTAGAGGTGCTGCAAAAAAGTACTGAGTAAAGGGTCTGAATACTTATGTAAATGTGATATTTCAGTTTATTTTTTGGTATATATTCCTTAAAAAACGTGTTCTTGCTTTGTTCAATATGGTGTGTAATATGGGGGGGGGGGGGGGTACAGTTCTGAACACCATTTTAAGAATAATGTGGAAAAGTCAAGGGGTCTAAATACTTTCTGTATGCACTGTATATTAACTTTGTTTCTGCTCCAGGACAAAGAGGTAACCCTAGCTTTTGTTTCTCTTTCCATAAGATAAGAAATTTGCTTCAGGGTTACTTAACGCTATAGGCTACATAAGATGCTTCCCCAATACTATTTCCAGGACCTGTTTCCATGTGGCTTTACTCTTAACTATTTCCAGAATCGATGTTTAAATTACTTAGATGATGCATACTTTTAATGCAATGTACAGTACCAGTCAAAAGTTTGGAACCCACCTACTCATCAAGGGTTTTTTCTTTTTTTTATTTCTACATTGTAGAATAATAGTGAAGACATCACAACTATGAAATAACACAAAACAATAAAAACCAAAAGTGTTAACAAATCAAAAATATGTTATATTTGAATTCTTCAAGTCCACCCTTTGCCTTGATGACAGCTTCCACACTCTTGGCATTCTCTCAACCACATTCATGAGGAATGCTTTTCCAACAGTCCTTGAAGGAGTTCCCCACATATGCCTGAGCACTTGTTGGTTGAATTTTTCTTCACTCTGCGCGGTCCAACTCATCCCAAACCATCTCCCATTGGGTTAAGGTCTGAATGATTGTGGAGGCCAGGTCATCTGATGGCAGCACTCATCATCTCCTTGGTCAAATAGCTTACACAGCCCTGGAGGTTTTGTTTTTGGGGTCTTGTACGTTGAAAAACAAATGATAGTCCCACTAAGGCAACCAGATGGATGGCATAATCGCTGCAGATGCTGTGTACCATGCTGGTTAAGTAGTGGCTTGAATTCTAAATAAATCCTGCACAGTGGTCACTATCAATAGCAGCCCCCACAACCATCACACCTCCTCCTCCAATGCTTCACGGTGGGGAACCACACATGCAGAGACCTATCCGTTCAACCTCTGGGCGTCTCACAAAACACGTTGTGGAACCAAAAAATTAAAAATTTTGGACTCATCAGACCAAAAGGACAGAGTTCCACCGGTCTAATGTCCCATTGCCTCGTGTTTCTGGCCAAGCAAGTCTCTTCTTCCTTATTGGTGTCCTTTAGTAGTTGGTTTTCTTTGCAGCAATCGCCCAGAATGCTTGATTACGCAGTCTCTTCTGAACAGTTGATGTTGGAGATGTAACCTGGTTACTTGACATCTGTGGAAGCATTTATTTGGGATGGCAGTTAACTCTAATGAACTTATCTCTGGCAGCAGAGGTAACTCTGGGTCTTCCTTTCCTGTGACGGTCTTCATGAGAGCCAGTTTCATCATAGTGCTTGATGGTTTTTGTGACTACACTTCTGAAGAACTTTCAAGTTCTTGACATTTTCCGGATTGACCTGACCTTCATGTTTTAAAAAGAATGATGATTGACTGTTGTTTTTTTCTTTGCTTATCTGAGCTTTCTAACATAATAGGGGACCTTGGTATTTTACCACAATAGGGCTGTCATCTGTATACCACCCAACCTTGCCAACAACAAATCTCGAATTGGTTCAAACGCATTAGAAGAAGGAAGAACTCACAAATTAACTTTTAACAAGGCACACCTGTGTCAGGTTTTGGGCCAGGACTGTTCTGGTTTTTTTGTCACTAGATTGTCCCCATTGCACCTTTTTTGTACCTTTTGTTTTTCCTTGCTCTATTATTGTTTTGCAACCTGTATGTCGTTCCCTTGTTAGTATTTAATCCCTGTGTGCTCCTTGGCTCAGTGTTTGTATGTTAGCACCCGCCCAGCCCCAGCCCCACGCCTTGTTTGTGAACATATATTTTTCTCTTGTTGATTTTCCAGAGGTTTCTGGTTTGTTCTTTTGTATTTTGGATTAGCTTTTAGGTTTGTTTTTTCCCTTGCTTGTTTTAACCACTTTTGGATTTTCTTTGGTCATTTTGGAAGTTTATCTATTTTTTATTAAACACCATCTCTAGTACTGCTGTGTCTGCCTCATCTTCTGGGTCTGCCGATTTAGTGACTGTTTTCTCGCACCGGGTCTTGACAGAAACACTGAACCATTAAAAATGAACCAGAGGCAAGCCATACCACCAGGACCTTTTTCCGCATGCTTGTCCCACCACGAGGGGACTGTCCAACGTCACGAAGCTGCTCTGGTTCAGCAAGGGCCTTACTGGGCTGGACATTCTCAAACTTCTGTCGGAGATGATTGACTTCCATACCAAGCAGATTTTCTGAATGCAACTTTCTCCTGCAACCGCTTCTGCTCCAGTTCATCAGATTCAAGTGCCCGTGAGCAAGTTAACCCCCTGGCTGAACCCTCGTCTGCCGCCTCCCCAACGGTTTCTCAGGTGATCCGAGTGGTTGTAAGGGGTTTTTCACCCAATGTTCTCATCTCCTTCGAGTGCAACCCTCGTTCATTTCCCCACGACCGGTCCAAGATAGCATATATCATCACCCTGCTTGTCTGGAAAAAAGCCCTAGCGTGGGCTACTGCTGTGTGGGGCCAAGTCCCTGCTGTGGGCAGCTACTCTATCCTTTGCTGTATTGATTCAAGCGAGTGTTTCAAGTCCCCAGCGGGGTCCGACTTCAGCTCAATATCAGCTCCTACTCTCCGCCAAGGTCGGCCGCATGCGTGAGCGGACTATTGCCAATCCAGTTCCGCTACGGTGGCATGCGCGAGTTGGCTGGATATTGACGAGGCTGCTTCGCACAGTGTGCTTTTTGAAGGGTCCCTTTCCGACACCATCCATAGATGAAACTGGCCCCTCGGGAAGCCACCGGACAACCTCGAGTCCCTGATCAAGTTGGCTTCACGCATAGACCAGCGTCTGAGAGAGAGAGAGCCTCAACCGTAGATCTCTCACCCTAGCTGCCTATCGGTCCCCAGCTCCGAGTCTCCGGACCTTTATCCCCGCTGACTCCACCGGAACCCATGCAGGTTGGACGCATCTCCCAGGCTGAGAGAGACCGCGGATGAGGGAAGCGCTGCTGTCTATCATTGCGGCAAATACCGGCCATTTCCTCTCCACGTGTCCCGGGCTCCAAGGGAAAACGCACTCTCCCGCAGGCCTGGGAGGAACTGTAACGGGAAAACATAACCTCCCCATCCATCCAACTCCGCTGCCTCATTCCAGTTACCCTTTCCTGGACAGAACCAGAGCTTCCCCTTCAAGCCTTGGGTAGACTCTGGAGCCGCAGGTAACTACATGGATGGTGTTCTGGGCGACGGAAGAATGGGGTCCCTCTGAACCTCTAAGTGACCCCCATAAAGGGTTTACTACGTTGGATGGAAGCCCTTTGGGATTGGACTTGTACTCGTGTCAACTACCCCCCTTGCGTCTTTCAGTTTCCCAACACCAGGAAGTGATGACTTTCATCTGGACTCGTGTTCCGAGTTCCCTTCTCGTCCTTGGATAACCCTGGCTTCACAGCCCATAACCCTCACATCGACTGGTTCTGTGGCACTATCAAGCAGTGGGGTCCTACGTGCAAGCCACTTGTATCTTCCCAAGTTCCCCGAGTTCCCCTCCCGAGTCTCTAGAATCCATCGACCTGTCCCGAGTTCCCGAGTGTTACCATAGACCGTCAAACCGGTATTTAGCAACAGAGGGCCACACCAAACTACCACCCCATAGACCTAACGATTGGCCCCAAATCGACCTGTTTTCAGGCACCTGCGCCAACTCCCCAGCGGTTAGGATCTATTTCACCTATCTCTCGCCACGACGAGCGCTGACGGCTGCTTGGATACCTACATCAAGGCTACGGATCTGGCAGCAGGCCCCTCATGCAGCGCCAGGCCACCTCGCCGCGGGAGCAAGGTTTTTCTTTGTGGCCAAAAAAGACCGGGGATTACGTCCTTGCATCGCACTACCGGGACTTAATGCCATAACCGTCCGTAAACCGCTACCCGCTACCCTCATGGCCACAGCCTATGACTGCTCCAAGGAAGCAGTTGGGTCTTCACTAAGCTTGACCTGCGGAACGCATACCATCTGTGTCGGATCAAACCCGGTGACGAGTGGAAGGACCGCTTTCAAGCACGCCTACTGGTCACTACGAATACGTGGTGATGCCCTTTCGGCTGCCAACGCCCCGGCTGCTGGTTCCAAAGCGCTTAAACGATGTGCTTTAGGGATATGCTTAACATTTTCGTGTTTGTTTCTTGGGATGACATCCTCATCTTTTCGAGCTCCTTCAAGAACACATAAGCATGTCAGACAATCTCAAAGCGCTCCTAGACAGCCATTTGTACGTTAAGAGCCGGAAAGTGTGAATCATCCTCGTATACAGTTCCTGGATTTGTAGTGAACCCCGGCAGAGTCCAGATGGACCCCAAAAGGTACGGGGCGTGAAGCAGATTGGCCCACCCCCAAGTCCGTTAAGGAAGTTCAGCCGTTTCCTGGGCCTTCACTAACTTCTACCGCAAGTTCATCAAAGAACTTTCAGCTCCGTGGCAGCCCCTCTTCTCAGCTTTAACCAAGGGTGGCACACAAGGTTTCTGTGGGAACGAGAAGCTGAAGACGGCCTTCCAAGGACTCAAGCAGCGCATCCTCTCTGCTCCCATCCTGACCTACCGACGGCGATGAACCTTTTGTGGTGGAGGTAGACGCATCAGAGGTTGGTGTTGGAGCTGTCCTGTCTCAGAGGTGGTTTGGGAAAAAGACACAAGAGGCTTCATCCTTGCCGCTTCTCTCTCTCACCGGCTTACCCCGGCGAGAGGAATTACGATGTGGCGATCGTGAACTCCTTAGCGGTTAAGATGGCATTGAAGAATGGAGACTGGCTCGAGGGGCTTTCTTCCCAACCGTCTTCAAGTTGCTTACGGACCACAAAAATCTGGAGTATATCCAGCAGGCGAAGCGGTTGAACCCAGACAAGCTCAGATGGTCTCTTTTCTTCAGCCGATTCCCAGTTTATCTCACCTATAGACCCGTCGAAGAATCTCAAACCGGATGCCCTTGTGTCGACGAGTGCTGACGTCCTCCTGCCATTCGAGAAGATACTGAACATGACTCGTTCTTCCTGCCGCTAAGATCGTGGCTCCCGATTCTCTGGGCCCAAGTGAGTATACAGTTTGGAGAACGAAGAAAAACCTAACAGCCACCTCGACCGGGCCTGGAGGACGGTCCCTGCTAATCGCGTTGTTTGTTCCAAGGCAGCAAGGTCCCAAGTCCTTCCTGTGGGGGCACTCCTCTCGCTCACCTGTCACCGGGCAGTAGGTCGCACCCTTGGAGTTCATCCAGCGTAAGTTCTGGTGCCCCACCAACAAAGAAGACGTTTCCACTTTCGTCATCAAGGCCTGTTCGTGTACTGCCAGGGCAAATATCTTCCTCACCTCCGCCCTCAAAGGACTCTTCACCCTTTATCTCTATTCCCCACCGACCCTGGTCCCATATCTCGACTGGACTTTATTACTGCCTCCTCGCCCATGGTAAATACTACGATCCTAGTCATCATCGACAGGTTTTCTAAGGCGGCCAGGTTTGTTCCCTTGACCAAATTACCTTCTGCCAAGGAAACAGCTGAGTTGGTGATTAACCATGTTTTCCGAGTCTTTGCATCCCGCAAGATATGGTTTCCGACAGAGGTCCCCAGTTCGCCTCAAGGTTTTGGAAGGCCTTCTGCCAACTCATAGGGGCCACGGCCAGTTTATCTTCAGGGTACCATCCGGAGTCCAACGCCAAACTGAGAGGATGAATCAGGAGCTGGAAACCACCCTCAGATGTATGGTTTCCAACAACCCATCCACATGGTCATCCTTCATTGTTTGGGCTGAGTACGCGCACAACACCTTGTGCTCCTCCTCCACTGGTATATCCCCGCACGAGTGTCAGTTTGGCTATGCTCCTCTATTGTTCCCGGACCAGGAGGCAGAAGTCAGAGTGCCTTCAGCCTGAGGTTCATCAGACGCTGTCGGCTTACGTGGAAGAAGGCCCGTCTTAATTCTTCTGCGTTCCTCTCAGCAGTACAAACGACAAGCCAACAGACGTCGCCGTCCCGGTCCTACCCTGTACCCCGGCCAGAGAGTATGGCTCTCAACAAAAACTTACCGCTACGGGTGGAGTCTCGCAAGCTGTCCCAGAGATTCATCGGACCCTTTAAGATTGCCAGGAGAGTCAATCCCGTTACTTTTCGCCTGCACTTACCCAGATCCCTTAAAATCAATCCCACATTTCACATTTCTTTATTAAAACCTGTTGTTTTTTCTCCCCTTATTCCGGCAGGCAGACCTCCCCCTCCGCCCCGTGTCATCGGAGGCCAGTCGGCTTATACCGTCCACCGGATACTGGACTCCCGCCGGGTGCAGCGGTCCTGGCAGTATCTGGTGGACTGGGAAGGCTACGGTCCGAGGAGCGCGCCTGGGTTCCTGCCAAGGACATACTGGACCCTGACCTCATTCGTCAGTTAGGGCCCTCCACCCTGAGAAGGCTGGTAGGAACGTCAGGAGCCGTTCCTAGGAGGGGGATTCTGTCAGGTTTTGGCCAGGACTGTTCTGGTTTTTTTTGTCACTAGATGTCCCATTGCACCTTTTTTTGTACCTTTTGTTTTTCCCTTGCTCTATTATTGTTTGCACCTGTATGTCGTTCCCTTTGTTAGTATTTAATCCCTGTGTGTTCCTTGCTCAGTGTTTGTATGTTAGCACCCAGCCCCAGCCCAAGCCTTGTTGTGAACATATATTTTTCTCTTGTTGGATTTTCCAGAGGTTCTCTGGTTTTGTTCTTTTGTATTTTTGGATTAGTCTTTTAGGTTTGTTTTTCCCTTGCTGTTTTTACCACTTTGTGGATTTTCTTGTATTTTGGAAGTTATCTATTTTTTATTAAACCACCATCTCTAGTACTGCTGTGTCTGCCTCATCTTCTGGGTTCTGCCGTTTAGTGACTGTTTCTCGCACCGGGTCTTGACAACCTGTTAATTGAAATACATTCCAGGTGACTCTCTCATGAATGTGGTTGAGAGAATGCCAAGAGTGTGCGAAGCTGTCATCAAGGCAAAGGGTGGCTACTTTGAAGAATCTCAAATATAACATATATTTTGATTTGTTTCACACTTTTTTGKTTTTTACATGATTCGATATGTGTTATTTCATAGTTTTGATGTCTTCACTATTATTCTACAATGTAGAAAATAWAAAAAATTAAGAACATCCCTTGTATGAGTAGGTGGGTCCAAACTTTTGACTGGTACTGCACATCAAACTTGTAATTAAATCCCAAACATTATTCGCTTGCAGTTAAATGGCATTATGTCGTCACGCTACATCCCTTGAAATGAAAACACTCGACTAAATCTTTCTCCTTCATAATCAGTATGTCCATATCTAATATCGGACTGTATAATTTGGGTGTTAGTCCACWTCCTGAATATGCAGCATGGTCCCATGCCTGGACCTCATATTCTGTATCCTACTCTATCTATGTTGCTGTTGTGTTGGTGTTCATACTGTAGAACACCCCCTATGGGCACACTATGAGTCTGTTTCATCCCACAATGCAAAAAATAAATAAAAAGACTCTCCCTCTGTTGGTCAAGAAACCTTGTGAAAATAATCACTGGCCGGGATTAGAGTCCATTCAGCTCTTTCTCTCTCGCTCTCCTCTCACTTAAGGATCTCTCTCTCTGTGTGGGGCTTTGGGCTTTTTCTGCTCTCTCTCTCTGCAGTTATTTGCGACCACATGGCCATGGTGGAGAGGAAATCACCTCTAATCAGAAGCCAGCACAATGGGATTGCCCTGCAGTTCTCAAGCTTTATCCACTGAGACAGCGGTGTGCGCATGAGGTTCAAGGCACGAGGGCAGGGTGCACGGGACGGGCCGCAGAGCAGCGCACAGCAGACGGACCTAGCCCATGGGGAAGGGAGGAGGAGGAAGGGGGAGGGGGGGTGTACCCCTACCCCACCCCACTGGGTAGCACAGAACAACACTTTAAGGGGCATTGCACTAATAATGGCGCTGACTAGGGAAACGTTCCCGCTGTTCTGTGTGCCTGTCTGCAGGTTCAAACGAAAATAATGTAATCTAGTGGTGAGGGTGGAGGACAGAGGGTTGAGACACCCTCCGGAGGACCATGGTGGCATTGCAGGCAACAGGCAGTCAGAGAAACATGAAGGCTGGATGATTCTTTTTCCAGTTTTTTTGTTGCCAATGCAGTATCCAGCAGGTGGTGCTGCAGAGGTTTAATCGATGTGCTGCTCAGCTAAGCAGCAGCAGTAGGACTCCTGAGAATGGAGGAATGAGGAAGTAGAGATGCACCCACGTCAGGATAATCATCATAACTTGGCGTGCAGACAAGGGAGTGATGGCTGCTGAGARAAGAGGCTGTCATACAGGCTACAGGGGAGACGGATACGTTATGAATTGGGGGGGGAGATTTACTGCTCTGGGGAAGAGCCATACCTTATCATCACAGCATACAGACAGACAGACACTACAGTTTCCACTCCTCTGACACAAAGCAACCCCAAGGGTTAGTCACTGCCTTTTCTTCTCTCTTCTGAAGAGAGGAAACAACCATTTGTTTGTTACTACGAATACACATCTAGTGTGTAAAATGTTGCTAATTACACAGTTTTTTTTGTGATTAAATAGAAATTACATACAATTCTGKTCTCAAATTGTCAATGAGGGGGCATTAGTGAAATGACAACTGCCAATAGTGATGATAATCCATTCAACACCAAACCTCAGAGCATGAGATCCACACCAAGATAATCAGCCAGATAGTGCTTGGCTGAGTGCTGCTGTGGGCGATACACTGTAGTGCCGTTCATTCTTCACGCTTACTGACTCTTCCTAATAAAGTAGGCATAGTGAAAAATGGAGGTGGTGGACTTATAGCAGCTTAGACGTGAAGTCTTTTTCTCCCCCAGCTCTGGCTTCATTAACCCACTGATATACTCTATCTACCAGCTGGTCATGTGTTAGTCGTGCCTTGTGGCGTATTGSAAGTAAGCAAAGTTATTGGGGAATTGTGGATGTGCCTGTAAATAAAACTGTGGTGCAGTAGGAGGGGAACTCAGGAGTCCCAGTAGCTCAGAGGTTGGCACAGGGAGGGGAGGGAGGTAGGCAGTGGGACATGAATGGAGATCCCTTTCCTCCCCCCTTCACTCCATTCCTATCCCCTTTCCTCCACCTTCCCTTCCATTCCTTCCCTTTCCTCCACTTCCCTTCCATTCCTTATTCCCTTTCCTCCACCTTCCCTTCCATTCCTATCCCCTTTCCCTCCCCCTTCCCTTCCATTCCTATTCCCCTTTCCTCCCCCCTTCCCTTCCATTCCTATTCCCTTCCCCCACCTTCCCTTCCATTCCTATTCCCCTTCCTCCACCTTCCCTTCCATTCCTATCCCCTTTCCTCCACCTTCCCTTCCATTCCTGTCACCTTTCCTCCCCCTTTCCCTTCCATTCCTGTCCCCTTCCTCCCCCTTCCCTTCCATTCCTTCCCCTTTCCTCCCCCTTCCCTTCCATTCCTATCCCCTTTCCTCCACCATTCCCTTCCATTCCTATGCCCTTTCCCTCCACTTTCCTCTTCCATTCCTATTCCCTTCTTCCTCCACCTTCCCTTCCATCCTATTCCCCTTCCCTTCCATTCCTGTCCCCTTTCCTCCCCCCTTACACTCCAT
>NC_036863.1:36706665-36708031 GCF_002910315.2 Salvelinus sp. IW2-2015 | reverse complement strand
GGGTAGGCAAGGGGACAGGAGTGGAGGGGTTTGGGCATCCCATTAGTAGTGTCCCGTCAGTCAGAGCCAGCTGCCACTCTGTGTGTCTCTGAGAGGGTGGGTCAGCGCCCTCAGAGGAGTCCCCCTCAGCCCCCCAGCACCAGCCAATCCCAGAATACACAGACTCTGCCCTTTCACATGAACACGTCTGCATTCTGCTTCATAGGGGTGAGGAGAACTTTATGGGAATGTTGCTGAATTTGACATTATATTACATCGTGGCAGCGGGATTTCAACTTTATGCCATACTTCTAACTGGCTGATACAGTATGTTTTTATGGAACTGTCCAGTGCTGTATYTCACAATCTGAATATTAGATTCAATATTTCAAATTAAAAGTGCTTGATGAGTCATACCACCGAAAATGTAATTGAATGTGGCTAGCGTTTCTGTGTGCTTCTGGCATTATCTTAGGGCTTTGTAAGCCTACTATACACTGAGTGTACACAAAACATTAGAAACATGACGTAGACTGACCAGGTGAATCCAGGTGAACGCTATGATCCCTTATTGATGTCACTTGTTAAATCCACGTCAATCAGTGTAGATGAAGGAGAGGAGACAGGTTAAATTACGATTTGTAAGCCTTGAGACAATTGAGACATGGATTGTGTATGTGTGCCATTCAGAGGGTCAATGACCAAAACTAAATATTTAAGTGCCTTTGAATGGGGTATGGTAGTAGGTGCCAGGCTTAACGGTTTGAGTGTGTCAAGAACTGCAACGCTGCTGGATTTTTCACGCTCAACAGTTTCCTGTGTGTATCAAGATGGTTCACCATGCAAAGGACATCCAGCCAACTTGACAACTGTGGGGAGCATTGGAGTCAACATGGGCCAGTATCCCTGTGGAAAGCTTTCAACACCTTGTAGAGTCCATGCCCTGACAAATTGAGGCTGTTCTGAGGGCAAAAGGGGGTGAAACTCAATATTAGGAAGGTGTTCCTGATGCTTTGTACACTCARTGTGTATCAGCAGCATAGTCTAAGCACCACCAGGGGTGTCAAACCAAACTCCTGGAGGGACTCAAACCTGCTGATGTTCATCCTGCCCTTTGAATCAGAGTGATTTAGGCTTTGAAATCCAGTGAAACACTTTGAAATCAATTAAGTACTTCTTTAAGAAGGCTCATACAGTCTATGTCACAGTCTTATGCATAATGACCCTTTATATACTGTGTTTGAGACTGTATGCTACGTACTGTAGTCATTATGGACTATATACATTTAGTGATTGTGTTTATGCTATAGGAGTGTAGACCCATATCAGTGCCATATAGTGGTTGAGTCAACCTTTCCATCTTAGTGTGTGTGGGCCCAGCTGGGGC
>NC_036863.1:36689325-36700720 GCF_002910315.2 Salvelinus sp. IW2-2015 | reverse complement strand
CAGGAGGCAGTGCTACCCCAGCCAGACCCCAGTGTGTGTGGGCCCAGCTGGGGCCCAGGAGGCAGTGCTACCCCAACCAGACCCAGACGGCTCTGTTGCTTTAATAAATGCAAGTGGTAATGATGGGATTTCCTTGCCCAGACAATCAGGCTGCTYCTGTCACTCAATCTGACCCRCCATTTTAAAGCAGAGCATGGCTGTGTCACGCTTCCCATACACATCACACCCCCATCATGTGTCCCCCCCTTTTCAACCCAATCCTTTCTTCTTAACTAGTTCTCCTTTTTTWAAATAGCTCTTTGTTCTCTGCCCACGTCTATTTTTATCCCCGTGTTCACGGGAGGAGTCAGAGAGATGACGAGGCTTGGGAGATTTGCTCATCTCCATGGCAACTGTATTATAAGCCTTAACTGTCTAATACGGTCCCCTTTTCTGCTTTCTATGCCTTCTTGGTCCATTCTAATTGTTACTTTGGTGGAGATCAGTATTTTGCCACAYCGTTTCAATTTATGATGCCGTCCCCTGCATCTCTCTCCATGCTGTGTCCCCATCACCACCCCCTTCCCCCCAGGGTGGGATTGAGCTGTCTTTTCCTCTCTGAGCCAATGGGCATGCTGTTGTAGAGTAAATCGGCGCTATCYCACGCCTCAAACGATCCGATTGGATGCCATGCATTTTGCGACCACTGTGAGGCCTTCTTTTGTGAAAGGGAAAATCTCTGTGTGCTTCGCGCAGGGGTTTCCTCAGTTTTAGCATCCATGTCTTATGACACCTCCTCCCTCAGCAGAAACATGTCACTGTGCATCCAGTGCCTCTCTTTCACCCGCATCCACGTGGATTGGATCAAATGCCCTGTGCAGTACACCACCATGTCTCTGCTTGGATACCGTATCTATGAGAGGAGGTAATGCCACTTCCTCCTCAGGATATTTGTTTAGTCAGGAGCATTCTCTTCAGCATGCACGTCACTCTACTGCTGGTGCTTAGGCCATTAGTCATCCACTGGTCCTTGTGTTGTCTGCCATCTACTGAGTGTGCGTGAGTGTGTGCACGTGTATACGTGTGGGTGAGTGAGTGAGTGAGTGAGTGAGTGAGTGAGTGAGTGAGTGAGTGAGTGAGTGAGTGAGTGAGTGAGTGAGTGAGTGAGTGAGTGAGTGAGTGNGTGAGTGAGTGAGTGAGTGAGTGAGTGAGTGAGTGAGTGAGTGAGTGAGTGAGTGAGTGAGTGAGTGAGTGAGTGAGTGAGTGGGTGGGTGAGTGGGTGGGTGAGTGGGTGAATGTGCATGAGTGCCTGTATGTGTACCTGCTAGCGGGGATCCTGGTAGTCACGTTGTGGCCGCTGACTGGCAGTACAAACATGGTATAACTAGAGGCTTCAGTGTAGCATTAGAAACACAACAGCACATCCACACTGATGCATAAAGAATCACAGGAGCTATTACTGTATAGACACATTAGAGGGGGAGGTTCAGAGGAGGCGTTCAAATGAAAGGCTAGCAAAACAAGACAGAAATAACTCTGGACCATTGAGGCTTATACTGCATGTGTAGACATACACACACACACACACATACACACACCCACACACTCGCAGGGCCTGCAAACCACTGAGTCCTGTGGTAAAAATAGTGAACGTGCAGGCTTTTAAAAGCTAGTGAGATAATTAATTAAGGTAATTATCAGTTGCATCCTGTGCCAGTCTTCCCATGTGATGATGAGGTGCTGCTGACGGAGCTCACTACTCCTGGGGTACTAAACGCTCTCCTCCTGCTCTCCCTGTGGTCCTCCAGGATGCCGCCAGGTGGCCCTGTCACTGTCCTTCCGTTCTCCATGGCGACGGCCAGCCCCCACCACGTCACCTGCCAATGAGGGAGCAGGTGGACACAGCATGGCCAGCTGTGTGGGTAACGGCTTCACCTGCCACACCTGTCACGCTTCCAGAACTATTACAGACAAACATGCATGCACACACACATAATCGTGCACAAAAATACACAAATGTCCAGAAATCTTCATTTAAAACTGAGGTTGCTAGGGTTTACAGAACCAGCCTCTGCTTGAACCAGGTTGAAACAACCAGTGTTCTCCCTAAGAATCTCTCAGAGCATATCTGGGGGCATTGGCTGGCCTAGCAGAGTCCAGTTGGATTTCACAGCTAATTGAGTTTTTAAGACTACTGCAGTCTATGTACTAACCATATGTTATAGTATACAGAAAATGACTTATGTAGACTATACCTAAGGTAGCTATTTGTATTTGATTGATTTGCTGTTAATTACACAGTAGTATACACTACAGCACGTTACTTGATGTGGGGAGACTACAGTATGTGTGTTCAATCCATTGTGTAAAGATTGTGTTGGCTTTCAGTGTTTGCCTACCTTTCAAAAGAACATATTCACGATGCAATAAAAGCAAAGTGGCTGCAGTCTGTTGTCCAGAGAAAGAGAGAGAAAGAGAGAGTATGCACCTGAATAATCACAGAGTGCATCTCATGCRGCCGACATTATGGGCTTTGGTGAGGGGGTACGACCCCAAACTGGAGTGAGTGACAGTCAGGCAATCTGTAACAGTGTCTGAGGTCACAGCCGCCCAACCTGAAATACGGTCCAATCAATATTGGCAATGAGAAGCGATGTGACGAGTGGTCTATCCACACCTCCGGGCAGAGGGAGGCAGATTCATAAATCAATCCTGTCCTTCAGGTCCTGCTTGTCCCGCAGCACTTAGAACGGCAAGACAAGGCAGACACTGTATGTTAGCAGCTTGGGGACAAATTAGTTTTGTAAAAATGATGCATCCTGGCTCCGGGGGAAAACATATTTTTTTAAAGACATTGTGAACAGAAGTCAGTAGACCAAGAAAATCATTGCTGCTGAACCTGCATGAAACTAACTTCTATTAGGCAGCACTTTATAAACCATTGACGCACCAGACAGAGAGGCATATAGACTTGTTTTGAACAGGGAAATGACTTTGATGGAGAATGGAATGATACCAAACTACTGGACCAATGAACAGCACTTCATGTACTGCTATGTGACAAAATTGATAAATTCCATGTGGCGTGAAATGTACAATTCTTTCTTTTTTCCCCTCTCTTGGCTTTGCTTACCATCCCTCAGCTTTTATTGCATGATAAATGTGGAGACAGACAGTTGTGCGTCACTTCTGTGCTGCAGTTTGTGTGGAATGATTTAGTGGGTTCTGATGCCCTCTACCTGAAGAGAAAATAGAACCAATGTGAGGCTGTGTCCCTCCTCTCTCCCACTCTGTAAACATCCCCTGGGCCATCTCTCACATYGCTCAGATGGCCCAGGATACTTTTCAGTCTCACTGTTTCCACTCAAGTTGCCCCGCCAAGGGCAAGTATGTAGAGGACAAATAGAAACTGCTTTGAATTTTCTGCTAATTTCTTGCAGAATAAAAGCACATCAAAACACAAATGCAGGCATAAACAAGACTTGTAAACGACATTAGATTAAGCATTATTTTAATTTCATACAACATGAAGGTAGACTAGGTACACTATGGATTTGGCTATTTCAGCCACACCCGTTGCTGGCAGGTGTATGAAATCGAGGACACTGTCATGCAATCTCCATAGACAAATGTTGGCAGTAGAATGGCCTTACTGAAGAGCTCATTGACTTTCAAAGTGGCACTGTCATAGGATGCCATMTTTCCAACAAGTCAGTTCGTCAAATTTCTGCCCYGCTAGAGCTACCCCGGTTAACTGAAAGTGCTGTTATTGCGAAGTGAAAACGTCTAGGAGCAACAATGGATCAGCTGCAAAGTGGTAGTCCACACAGGCTCACCGAACGGGACTGCCAATTGCTGAAGTGCGTAGCGAGTAAAAATTCTGTACTCGGTTGCAACACTCACTACCGAGATCCAAACTGCCTCTGGAAGCAACGTCAGCACAAKAAAAGTTCATCAAGAGCTTCATGAAATGGGTTTCCATGGCTGAGGAAACGCACACAAGCCTAAGATCACCATGCGCAATGCTAAGCGTCGGCTGGAGTGGTGTAAAGCTCGCCGTCATTGGACTCTGGAGCAGTGGAAACGCGTTCTGTGGAGTGATGAATCATACTTCACCATCTGGCAGTCCGAYGGACGAATCTGTGTTTGGCGGATGCTAGGAGAGCGCTACCCTAGTGCCAACTGTAAAATTTGGTGGAGGAGGAATAATGTTCTGGGGATGTTTTTAGTTTCAGGGAAAGGAAATCTTAACGCTACAGCATACAATGACATTCTAGATAATTGTGTACCTCCATGCTCCATGCACATGGTTTGTCGAGATCGGTGTGGAAGAACTTGACTGGCCTGCACAGAGCCCTGACCTCAACCCCATCAAACACCTTTGGGATKAATTGGAACGCCAACTGCAAGCCCAACATCAGTGCCCGACCTCACTAATGCTCTTGTGGCTGAATGAAAGACAGTCCCCGCTGCAATGTTCCAGCTTCCAATGGAAAGCCTTCCCAGAAGAGTGGAGGCTGTTATACCAGCAAACGGGTAACCAACTCCAAATGAATGCCCATGATTATGGAATGAGGTGTTCGATGATCAGGTGTTCACATACTTTTGGTCATGTACAGTAGTGTATCATCTTCTCTGACGTCTATGAACTGCTTGTGCTTTGATAGGATGTACTCAATGCACAAAAATCACATTTGMCGTATGTGTCATATGAATATTGTAATAAATCCGTCAGGGGAAATCACAGAAATCCACACGTTGACACATCACACGGGTGACACGTCTTCCCAGGATGTTGTGTTGCTTCTCTCACCCCAGAAGGATAGAGAGCTGTGCAAGGGCACATGGCTCTGACCCCTGGTCGCTGAGGTAACCTCTGTTGGGAAATTAATAGAGCGCGTGTGCAGAGGGCTCCCTTAGGATTGTCCTCATCTGCACAAATCAGCACTGTTAGGGTAAGGGTAGGAGTGGCATGTGAAATGACATAGGACTATCTTCAGCCTGAACAACAGACTTGTTGGAAATTCATAATAGTCCTGCTGTGGATGAGTAAGATCTCCCACCCCCTTAGAGCTTACAGGAGCTAAGCCTACGGTACTTTGTCTCTCACTGTCTGTATGTCTCTATTATTTTTGTCTTTCCGTCGCTCTCTCTCTGTACAGTATGTCTCTCTCAGTTTATATATGTCTCTGTCTCTCTGTCTTTCTGTCTGTCTCTCTCAGTCTCTTGTCTTTGTGACTCTGCTTGTACATACTGTATTAATTTCCTTTCATTTTGTTTTCACGACCCTTGAGTAGGCTCTCATCTCCACTCTGCTTTATAAACTGTATGAGGAGCTGGTCTTACATGCATGCAGAATACTGAGCTGTGCACATTTAGGTTGATRGATTAGTTTACATTTGGTTTGACATCACAAGGAGAAGGGGTTTCCTGCATTGAGGAGTGCTGCATGCATTTTGGTTTGGTTTGTTCTGTGTAAAAGAATGCCTTGCTAACAGGAAGAGGAAGGTCCAAACCCTGACCCGGCAGGACCTGCCCATGGGTTCAGAACCCACGTCTCTGAAAATGTGAGATAATATACAGYACCAGTCAAAAGTTTGGACACACCTACTCATTCAAGGGTTTCTCTTTATTTGTACCATTTTCTACATTGTAGAATARTASTGATGACATCAAAACTAATAAATAAATAAAATAACATTTTTTTTGTTAAAATAAATAAATCACTGATTTATATAGAATCTTTAAGGCACACTTAACCAGACATGGCCTACCACAGCATTCTGCAGCGATACGCCCTCCCATCTGTGTTTGGCGCTTAATGGGGAACTATCATTTGTTTTTTAACAGAATGACCCACACACCTCCAGGCGGTGTACGGAGCTATTTGACCAAGAAGGAGAGTGTAAAGTGATGACCTGGCCTCCACAATCACCAGACCTCAACCCAATTGACATGGTTTGCGATGAGTTGGACACAGAGTGAAGGAAAAGCAGCCAACAAGTGCTCAGCAAATGTGGGAACTCCTTCAAGACTGTTGGAAAAGCATTCCAGGTGAAGCTGGTTGGAGAGAATGCCAAGAGTGTGCAAAGCTGTCATCAAGGCAAAGGGTGGCTTATTTGAAGAAGCTCAAATATAAAATATATTTTGATTTGTTTTAACACTTTTTGGTCACTACATGATCCTATTGTGTTATTTCATAGTTTTGATGTCTTCACTATTATTCTACCAATGTAGAAATAGTAAAAATAAAGAAAAACCCTTGAATGAGTAAGTGTGTCCAATCTTTTGACTGGTACTATATATACAGTTGAAGTCAGAAGTTTTACATACACCTTAGGTTGGAGTCATTAAAACTAGTTTTTCAACCACAATCCACAAATTTCTTGTTACAAAACTATAGTTTTAGCAAGTCAGTTTAGGACATCTACTTTGTGTATGACACAAGTTATTTTTTTCCAACAATTGTTTACAGACAGATTATTTTCACTTATAATTCACTGGTATCACAAATCAAGTGGGTCAGAAAGTTTACATACATTAAGTTGACTGTGCTTTAAACAGCTTGGAAAATTCCAGAAAATTATGTCATGGCTTTAGAAGCTTCTTCTAAGGCTAATAGGCTAATTGACATCATTTGAGTCAATTGGAGGTTACTGGTGGATGTATTTCAAGGCCTACCTTCAAACTTGTTGCCTCTTTGCTTGACATCACGGGAACATCAAAATAAGTCAGCCCAAGACCTCAGAAAAAACATTGTAGACCTCCACAAGTCTGGTTCATCCTTGGGAGTAATTTCCAAACGCCTGAAGGTACGACGTTCCATCTGTACAAACAATAGTACGGCAAGTATAAACACCATGTAACACAGCAGGCGTCATACCACTCAGGAAGAAGACGTGTTCTGTCTCCTAGAGATGAAACGTACTTTGGTGCGAAAAGTGCAAATCAATCCCAGACAACAGCAAAGGACCTTGTGAAGATGCTGGAGGAAACAGGTACAAAGTATCTATATCCCAAGTAAAACGAGTCCTATACGACATAACCTGAATGGCCGCTCAGCAAGGAAGAAGCCACTGCTCCAAGACGCCATAAAAAAGCAGACTACGGTTTGCAACTGCACTTGGGGACAAAGATTGTACTTTTTGGAGAAATGTCCTCTGGTCTGATGAACAAAAATAGAACTGTTTGGCCATAATGACCATCGTTATGTTGGAGGAAAAAGGGGGAGGGCCTGGCTGCAAGCCGAAGAACACCATCCCAACCGTAAAGCACAGGGGGGCAGCATCATGTTGTGGGGGTGCTTTTAGCGGCAAGAGGGACTGGTGCACTTCACAAAAGAGATGGCATAGAGGAAGGAAAATTATGTGGATATAATGAAGCAACATCCAAGACTCAGTCAGGAAGTTAAAGCTTGGTCGCAAATGGGTCTTTCCAAATGGAGGAGCAAGGACAACAAAGTCAAGGTATTGGAGTGGCCATCACAAAGCCCTGACCTCAATCCTTATAGAACATTTGTGGGCAGGAACTGAAAATGTGTGTGCGAGCAAGGAGGCCTACAAACCTGAACTCGGTTACACCAGCTCTGTCAGGAGGAATGGGCCAAAATTCACACAACTTATTGTGGGAAGCTTGTTAGAAGGCTACCGAATCGTTTGATCCAAGTTAAACAATTTAAAGGCAATGCTACCGAAATACTAATTGGGTGTATGTAAACTTCTGACCCACTGGGATGTGATGAAAGAAATAAAAGCTGAAATAAATCATTCTCTCTACTATTATTCTGACATTCACATTCTTAAAATAAAGTGGTGATCCTAACTGACCTAAGACAGGGATTTTTACTCTGATTAAATGTCAGGAATTGTGGAAAAAACTGAGTTTAAATTGTATTTGGCTAAGGTGTACGTAAACTTCCACTTCAACTGTATATATAGGAGTTTATGTACCCAAGTAAGCAAGAAATAAGCCCTAGGGAAAGTGGCTGGCAACTAATTAAGCGGCCACTGAAGGCTGCATTAACGGAATAATGAATAATCAGGCTTCAAGACTAATTTCAACGAAACACTCTGATAGGAATCCTCTCTCTCGTGTTGTGTGTATGTGTGTGTGTGTGTGTGTGTGTGTGTGTGTGTGTGTGTGTGTGGTGTGTGTGTGGTGTGTGTGTGTGTGGGGGGTGTGTGGTGTGTGTGTGTGTGTGTGTGTGTGTGTGTGTGTGTGTGTGTGTGTAGTGTGTGTGGGTCATGGTGAAGGAAACTTACTATCCAATCACCTGCCCAGCCACATCCTAGCTAAGTGGATGGGTCACTATTGTCTAGACATGTACACATGTTCATGAATTACAATAGATGGCCGTAATCGCCCCCAGACACACCTGGCTAATTTGATGCGTCATGTAATAATCCGGCCGAAATTGAGTCTTTTGTTTAGACATGTAGCTAGCTAGCTAAACAATGAACCAACATAATCCCAACTCATACTACTACCAATACAAACATTGTCATAGMTGKAGTATGAATCTGCAGGTAGCTAAAGATAATAAACTGGGTTCAATGTTAGCTAGATTTCTGATTCTAATAATATTACTACACAGATCATACACATAACGTTAGCTAGCGAGCTAGCAAGCTAACGTTTGCTAGCTAACTAACAGGATGCTTTAGCTTGCAATAAAAACTACTTTCTGACTAAATTTGAAACTTGTATCTGAAAATGTAGCAAGACTCTTACCCGTATAAATGGATGAATGCTTCACGGCAGACTGGAACCATTTAACTTTGTTTGTGGCTACATCTTGTTTGGCCAGCATTGTGTCAAGTCACTCCTGTTCACACTGATCTGTCGATAGCGCCTGCTAATTTCAGGGCATCAATGTTGTTGAGAAAAGTAGTAAAACCTTTGCAGTTCTCGATGGCTAACGGCACGGTAGAAAGGACTGTCAACACATAGTGAACAGCTCACACTATAGACAGAAGCAYSCTACATGGCAGACCAATCCAAACTCATATCCCGCCATGGCCAGACCAACCATTATCTCAGCCAATCATGGCTAGCGGGAAGGTTCCTGYCTTTTTCCATGGTGAAACCAACTAGGCTCGTAATTTAACAATTCCATTCGTATTTATGAATGGAATACAAATTTGTTGATAAGGCACATGAAAGTTCACATGTTCCAGAAGGCATTTCTGCCAAAAATGCATTTTGATCAAAAATAAATGTTTACATTCGACGGACAGGATGTGACGTACACTATCTGGCTGCTCCGGACAGTGGGAGGAAGACTCAATGGGCTGCTCGGACTAGAGACTGGCGACGCTGGGGAAGGCTCCCGGACTAAGGGCGTGGCTGGAGGCCTCCGGGACAGAGGTTGCGATCGTTTGAATGGCTCCGGTATCTAGAAGGGCGTCGCGAGTTGCACGCTCCCGGACCAGAGTGCGTCCGCTGGACGGATTTCCGGAGACTAGTATGAGGGGTTGGACGCTTTTAGAGTGCATAGGCTCCGGACCTAGAAGGCGCTTGCTGGAAGGCTCCGGACGACGTCCTCGTTTCGTGGAGGCCCTCCATGCATTGGACTCCTCACCGGAGGCTTCGTGCCGTGATCCCATGGGGCTTCATGCCTGTACCTCTCACAGGGAGGCTTCGTGGCCATGGATCCACGAGTCGCCAGCTCTGGGAGGCTTCGTGCCATGGATATACTGGAGGCTTCGTGGCCATGGATCATCACGGGAGTGCTTACTGAGTTGCATGGTATCTATAGTTTCATGCTTGCGATTGGCTTGTGCCATGGGTAACCATCCATACTGAGTGTTCTTTCGTCGTGCTATTATTGAGATAGTCTTCCATGTTTCGACTGCACGGTCTCTTTATCGTTTCCATGTCATTTCGATCCATCGGTAGGTGCGATGTACTTCCTTTCTGGGCCCATGTTATGGGACAGTGCACTCTATTCATCAAGGATGGCTTCCAAGCCATGGATTTTTATTCTCACATCGATGCACATGGGCTACTCGCGGACTCATCGATGAGATCATACCTACTGGAGAGCCTGTCAACATATGCTCATAAGGTAGACATTATCGACTCGCGATAGTGCTCATCTATTGCCATGGCACTCGACCAATCATCGAGGAAATTACAGGGTGTGCATGTCAGGGTGCGATGTTCTCTCCCTCCAATGCGATCTACCCCGCACTGGATTTTGTGGTGAATGTAGACCATTCTGCACGACGGAGTTGGATGGTCGCGATACTTGTGAACGCCTTTTGAAATCAATGTGGATTGGCGTGCACTGGTTGGTGCCATAGCACATTTTAAAGGAGAGCCTAAAGTACGCCTAAGCGAGCTAACTTCTGTTCTCCGGTGTACGCTCGCGCTCGGCAACTCCTGTCGCCTCATAGAACACGACCGCTCTCTGCTTTATAGATGCAAGTAGGGACATGCTTGTATCTAGTTGTTCCTGCACTGGAGAGGGTTTAGAGTGGCGTGGGAGCGAATCTGCGCGAGACAAAGCACATGAAACATCGGCAGCTTGGTGACTGACAGGCCGGCATCATCCCTCCCTGTACTCGTATATTCACGTTACACACTCTAGCCCAGACCTCTCCGGTACCCTTCGTGGCAGACGAGATGTCTGATGATGATTCGCATGTCACCGGGCTACGATTGTTTAACCGTTCGCATGCAGTTGAGGTGTGACAATTTTGGGCCTGTTGTACTTTGGATTCTTAATATGAGCCTGGCTCAAAGCGACCAGTTCCGTACTCAACTGACTTCCAGAGGTGCTATCCGTGCATTTGGGAGATGACTACGAGACTGCAACCATGTTCCTGCCACGTATCTATATAACGGACTCACAAGTACCTGGTATCCAGCAAACGAAGTATCAGGTGCGTACGTAGGCCATTGTTAATCGAAGGTGACAGAGTTCGTTACTCTAACTATCTTTCAGTGATATGCAGTACTGAGTGCCAACAGGAACCTCGGGCTGTTACACTACTTACCCCCAACAAAAAAATCTGGGGCTGCCTCTTCGTGTCCGTTACCTTGCGCCACATTCCTCGTAGTGGCGCCGCTCCGCTCTAGCTGCCTCCAGCTCTCTCTTTCGGACGGCGATAACTCCCCGGCTGTGCCAGGTCCTTTGCCGTCCAATTTCCTCCCATGTCCAGGAGTCCAGAACCCTCTGCTCCTGGTTAACCACGCTGCTTGGTCTTTTGGTGGGTGATTCTGTACATGGCTTTCATCCTCTTCGCTCTGAGGAGGAGTGAGGAAATATCGGACCAATGTGCAGCGTGGTAAGTGTCCATAAATAGATTTTAATTAAATAAATGAACACAGAAAACAAATAACAAACACGAACAAACAACCGAAACAGTCCCGTATGGTGCAAACACTGAAACAGGAAACAATCACCGCACAA